>NC_041371.1:16731018-17031018 GCF_900634415.1 Cottoperca gobio
TAAAACAGGACAGAAATAAGGAATAAACAGAAAAAAAAAGTGAAATATTGTATTTTCCTCAAAATAACATGGTGGTACTCTAGTGTAGAAATGCTAACAAGAACTTTGGTACGTTTCTGGCCTCATATCACAAACGTTATGCAAATGTCTAAATTAACAAACTTATATCAACAAACATCAGTGATCCATCTCGGGCACAAGTAGATTTGACTATAATTACATTTAATGTGTTGCTTCGATGTATTCTAGCGTCGTGTAAGACCATTTTAGTCTTATTTTTCAGCTGCATCTTCGGCCGTGTGAAACAGACCTAGGAGCAAATAAAAAAAAGTATATTAAATCATAATTCAAACCGGTTAGTAGGCTTAAATTCATATCTTATAATCTCCAACAGCAAACATAAAAGTGCCCGTAGCAAAGTAACGCAGGGCAATGCATACAGTGTGCAGGACTGTAAGCGCATTCCGACGTGTCGTAACAAATGGTTCATGAAGCTAAAACAGAGAAGTCCATCAGATCAGTCCCTCCAATGAGGATCTAAATCTCTCGTATGAAAGAATCATCATGTAAAGCCAAAAGGCTTTGCCGGTCTCTGAACAGTCTTGCCCTCCTAAGACTCTCTCACAATCTGCGCATAAAGTTTTTATTGGTCAGTAGGCGGTGCTTTTACACGTGCTGTTATCTTGAAATTGAACCCGCTCTGGAGCAGGTTAGGTCAGCAGTACCAATGAAATCCCAGCGTTAAACCAGGAGTGGCCTCGCTAACCCCAAATCCTGCTTCATAGTACAGGCCTCAGGTGCCACATGTTAATGTCTAAATATCTTTCTCTGGTTTACTTCCTGCTGCTCTCAGCTTGGTTGTGTTAAAGCAGTAAAAAAACAAACTGAAATTGAATGTGGGTGGGAAGCCAGTGAGGGATGATTGTGACTTAAAGTGACTGCTACTGCTTAGTTGCTATATAAAGACACATCATATCTGTTTATAACTTAATCCTAATAACTGTATTTTATACATGGACATTAATCGTCCATTACATCCATATGTTTCTACCTGTTTCTATTCTTTTTCTACAAATTAGTGTATTTATTTATAACCTTTATTTTACCAGGATATGTCTCATTGAGAGTCCTGGCCAAGATAGGCAGCAGCATAGTTACAGACAAAAATCACAATCACAACACAATCACAATCTATCTTTAAACAAGAAAGAGGAAGGGAGGTTGGTGAACTACAATGAAGAAAAATAAAACTTAAGAAGTGTTGATTACATCAGAAACAACAAGAAATATTTTTTTATAATTTCTAAGTTTAATTATAAAATGTTAGAAAATAAAGTCTGCTCTAAATAGAGTCAACAACAATCAGACAAGAAGGTTCCCTTCTTTACCCGGATAGATACCCCAGTTCTACTTATATTATGGAATGGGAAAATATGACCTTTTGGCATATTTTTGAATGTAATGAAATCAGCTATGTCCACTCTGGGTGCAACATTTTGGTGGATAAAGGTTAATGGAATCCTCAGCTCAGAAAAGGAAGCCACCCACTAATACTTATTTTATCTGCCAAATCTAGTCAAAATGTATCATTTCAACCAGTGGATAATTATTCTTAAATAACACATTTTGACATTTGCATTTAAATGAGTTTTTATAGGTCTGCAATATGAAGGTATTTTTTATTTGGAGATAAATGCACATGATGTTGGTTGAAAAAGTGTGATTATGGATTGTTGTCATTATTTCAAAGTAGTCATTTGACACCTTAGTAGTTAACACCCACATGGGTGCTAGCTGCTAATGATGTGTCTGTAGAGATGGGGGCTGAATATATTTACAAGTACACTGGACACTTCCAAAAAGAGCAGCAAGAAGATAATGAATGTCTACTTTTAGAAATGTGTGACTTTTTGTGTGGTCATTTTGGTGATAGTTTATAAGTCCAACATCTGTGCAGTGAATATTCACATCACATTTCCCAAATTGCTGCATTAAGACTCCAAGCAGAAACATGTGTCTTTAACTTTGGGCTTTATGTCTGGGTCTGCAAACTTTGTATAGAGAGGCGATGTCTGAGTATGTTCTGCAAAAACCTTTGGAAACATTTGTATCATTAACGTGTATGTATCTTTTCTTCTTTAAGATGGTGCACATCACTTTTGTGTGTAATGAATCACATAATTAAATATTACCCCTTCACCGTATGCAGCTCACAGTTGTCTTACACAGGTCATGTATATTTCAAACACACTCATATTGCTCAAATGTATATAAATAGTGAGAATTCTTAAGGTGTACAAGTAGTCCACTGTGTGAGGTCAGCCAAGGTTGTACTTGAATCGTGTCAATTAAAGCTCTTTGGAAGTTTGTAGAAGACAGAAAATCGAGGTATAATAACCTGTGGAACTCATTGGGTCCAAAGCAACCATTACTGCTGTTGATACAGCTGTGAGGGTTAAGATTATTATGTTGCAGTGAAAGAAACTTTTAAGACATTCTGGTCGAATTTATAGACTAGACTGAAGAAAAACATTTCACCTGTAAATACTGGTTGAAAGGGCAGACATCAGTCCATGTCTGTATCTACGGTTGATGACATGAATTGGTTTGACCTGTTTAAAGCTAATGTACTTGCACAGTTTGTGCTGTTCTGAGTTTGTATCCTCATGGTTGCTTATTGTGCGTTGCTTTGGACAAAAGAGTCAGCTAAATGCTCAATTTGTGGTTTTAACATCCTATTAAAAACATGGCGGTAATTAAGTTGCATATATATTAATAAATAATATTATTATTAATTTATCTTTCAATTTAAGCACTTTAAGACCATTAGAATATATATATATATATATATATATATATAATTGAACAGTTAACTGAATAAATAAAATATGAAAAACACAATTAGTAAAGAAACTAACATTTGGAGACCCCCCTTTCACTCTTTTTGGTTATCCTTCCACTGCAGCTCATCAAGGAAATACTGTCAAAACACAGGGAGATCATTTCTTTTTTGCACAAAAAAGAACTTTGGCTATTGTCCCGATACCTTTATGTAATGATTACAGTGGTGGGTATCCTTTCACGTCTCTTAATATTTGATTTAAACTCTCAAGTAGTTGAGCTAATAAGCAACAATGAAAGCTAAAGTTTGGAAAAAGACATCTTAGGTTATTATTTAAGGTAAAACAGTTCATAAAACTCAGCTGATCTGCTTCATCAGGACTGTGTAGCTTTGGTTTGATCAGATTTGATGACCAGCAAACAAACCGAACCCTGTCATCAGATTTTGATTCAAATACTGTTAGATTCTGATTGGTGCTGGGGAATAAGTGACAGAGAAAAACATCCAAGTTGTGAAATAACCAAAACAGTTAAAAGTTTGGCAGATAATAGTGTGTTCATGTAGGACACAATAACCCAAAGTAAGAAGCTCTTTGAGAATACAGTTTTTTAGGGTCTTTAAACTCTGGACCAATTCAAAGCAAAGCCATCCTTCAACCACCTCACCAAATGATGTCATAGGAATAAAGGGAAATTCATATTTTAAGAAGCTTTCAATCATAAATCTTCATACAAACTATCTTTAACCACTCTGCTGATTTGCTTAGACTTCCGCATTATACTACAACTTTACAATCCCAGTGTCACTGATGCTTTACCAACAGATTTGCTTGCGTTTGTCTGTGTATATTGATCTATTGTATATTGAGCCGCCAAGGCCTCGGCTCGCTGCATATTAACTATCTGCACATTATCACAGACAAATGTGTCGTCTAAGAGAGAGCAAGCAAAGAGACAGGCTCAATGTGAAAGTGTGCGCGCCTATATTGTGTTTGTACATTTGTATGCGGAGGACTGCAGCAGTGTTTACTTGCAAAATATTTGAGAGGTGTCATCTGAGCTTTGGAAACAGTGTTTGCTCCTTGTTGCAGTCGCTGTACATGGGCTGCTGTTTGACAAAATGCTGGAACACAGAGGAAACAGCAGGCTGCTCGCAGTGACCGAAAGTCAGAAAGTAAAGCGAGATCGGCTCTCTTAAAACTAAAAGAATCACGACATAGCCTGGCTCTGAAGTTGCCTTTTTTCTCATTTGTGGTTACAGCCTTTACCAGGAAGTCATTTCAAGAGGTTTAATGTTAACAATCTAACTATTCAGCTGCCATTATAAGTAATAGTGGATAAGGCAGTGTGCAAGTATTGCTTTAAGTAAGTGTTCAGCTGCTTCAGGAAAGATTGATGCTTTTTCACAGTTTTAAAAATGATTACCTTCCAACATGTAATGGTGTGGGGTTATAAACAAGCCGAGTTCCCGGCACAGTTGGGAACAGTGTGTGCTTTCCGCTGCAATCACTGGAAAAAAAAGTGCATTTCTTAGAGAGATGGAGAATCTAAAGCTGTGTTTTGGAAAAATGGTACTTTCTTAGATAATACCCTGTGCATCATGCTACTTACAGGGGTCGTACCGGTGCAGGCTTATAACCTTTTAAAGTGTGTTGCCTAGCAGGGCATACACATCCGCTCATCTTCACTGCAAAGCTTTGTTTGCAGAGAATTACCACAGCAGAAGGAAAAGAAATGCATTTGTTGTCTTTATCTACCATGTTATTTTTTTATTATTTGTTTTACTTAAAACAGTGAAAGCAGTGTGTCCTGTGACAATATACAACAATATACAAAAGAAAAAGTCACCACCTCGATTCTTTTTTTTACAGATGATCATTTGTGCACTCTGTTATTGCATTTCTTTGAAACACTTTTAAAGACTTAATCAAAACTCACAAACGATGGCCATTTAAAAGGCAACGTGCCTTCACTATTCACTACTGGCTTTTATTTTCAGAGGGATTTTTCTCCCCTGGAATACACATCGTCCTCTGCTCATGAATCGACTGTTTGAGATCAGTAGCAGGACTGGCAGTGACTATATTTCTGTGACAGTCGTGCAGGGTATCTCAGCCTGTTAGAAAGCATTTTCATCTGGTTTGTCAACACTGGAGGAAAAAAATGTAGTTTTGAGTTTGATGGCTGAATAAAGTTCTCCAACTCCTCAAGAACATTTGCAGACGTACTGAATCTGAAATCTATTCAAATAAATTCCACATATGACAGTATGTTTTGTGCTCTGGCTCAATTCTCTCAACAAAGTTTCAATGTGCAAAACTCTCAACACAAAAGCAAAACTGACTAAATTCTTAACTTTTAACACAAATGCTGTATTTTCCTTTTAATGATTGTAATGTTTCTTTATTATCTATATTTTGAGTTACACAACATATTCAAATGAGCTAAATTTGCTCATCATTTCAAATACGAACTTCTTCGTAATTGACACACTTTTCTCATTGCTTTTTCTATCATCTTAAAGGAAATGACCTCTGCAGATTCTCTTTTGATGAGAATTGTGTAAGGTTTGATCACTTTATTTGATAATGACGCATTATGAAAGCATCTTGTGTGCTGGGTGAGACTTTTGAGGCCAACATTTGAGAAAATGGCATTTTGTGTGAAGATTTTAACTTGAAAATTGACAAACAGCAAATGTGAGCCCTGTAATAGGTTAATCCAGCCATGATGTCATTTAAAAGCATAGCATTTACAATTGTGTTCATTTTTATGATGATTGTATGCCCCTTTCTGGGTTGCTCCGAAAAAAATTCAAAACCTTTTTCGATTAGCTAATAAGCTAAAAACAAGGTTGGATTTAGTGCTTCCTGAAAAGCTTTTATTTTAGAGGTATATTTAAAGCAAAGTAAACAATTATAGATTCTTCCAATTCTTAAATTGCCTTCCAATATCAGTGCTGTCAAATGAACATCATGTGTCTCCCATGTCTTCAGCTAAAAACAAGGCTGTTTTTCTACATGGTTGTCACGAGACAATGACACCATATTGCCATGGCACATATTCATCTACATCCAACATCATGTGACTGGAGCGTGACAGCTCCTATCAGTATATTAGTAACCCTCCTTCTGCTTTCTGTGAAGAAGGGTATTATTGTTCCTGTATAAAATTGTGTTTGATGAAAATAAGAGGATGGAGGATGACGTGCAACAAAGGTCACCAGCATTGTGGGTATAAATCAACTTTACAGCCGTTGCCACCGTTCACTCCTCTCCTAATGAAGCTACCAGTCTCCACTAACAAGCTTAACAAATCTCTCGGATACCGGGCAGTAATTGCAGGGAGACTTTTCTGTCTGCCTAATTACTGATATTCCCTGCTGCACCAATTGGACCTGCAGCACGCAGGGTGGGTGGTGGTGATGGTGAGGCGAAGGGGGGGGTTATTATATTCCATTTGCTGGGACAGCTCCTGCGGCAAGCCTGCACTGCCTGAAACATCTTCCATAGGTTATTTATAATCACTAAGAAGTGGTGGAGAGAGGCAGATGTGGAATGGGGGAGAGAGAAGGAGAATTTGTGGAACACAGAGGAGAAACAGAAATGCAGAAGAAGGTGAGAGAATGGAGCTACAGTACGGTATACTGGGAGGAGGAGGTGTGTGTGTGTGTGTGTGTGTGTGTGTGTGTGTGTGTGTGTGTGTGTGTGTGTGTGTGTGTGGGATAAAATGAGGTCTGGCAACTTAGCCTCTGTTGCCCCTTTTAACCTCTCAAATCCTTTAACTTGTAATCAATTTCTCATCAATACCTCTGTGCTGTATAATCCCTCCTTCTTTACTTAACTTCTTTTTTTTTCTCTTGTTCTTTCATGTCAACCATAAAAAATACGGAAAATACAGATAAAGTGACAGGAAAAATCCTCGTACAGTGTATTAATAAGCTTTCTGGCACCATTATTTAAAAATATATTCTGCTGTTAGGCGTTTTGATGATGGTGTTGGAGAGTGCTGGGAAGTGGCTGTGAATCATTTTCATACTCTTGCCCTGCATTTTTTGTAATGGTTCTCCACCCGTTCATTCCAGTTGTCTTTTATTTGATCAGCTGTCTGTTGATCTATACAGCCATTTTTTCATGTGAGAGACTCAGATACAGACGGTTCTGCTTTTAAATATTACAAAGCTGCAATTCAGAAACGGCACAAATCTTTTCTGCAATTCTAAAGGCACAGAAATACCATGAAATGTAGAAATGTTTCCTCCTATCAAGCGTTTGTTTTTAATGACTTGCTCGCCAAAGCGCCTGAGAAATCACACTGTGCTGCTTTGTGCCGAATCAATGGCTAAACTGGTATGAAAAAACACATTTAATTGACTTTTCCAGAGTTCTTATACACTTGACCAAAGCATCATTATATGCAGCCTCACCAAATGAATGAAAAAGAACAGGAGAGGCCAGGAACATAATCATCTCTACATGCACTAAAATACTGAGATCAAGTAGCATATAGGAGCATACGCTCAAACATATCATTTCTGTATGAAAAACTATAACAGTTGATTTGACGTGATGCAAAGCAGCTATGCACAAATTACCAGTGACAGGCAGTGAGTCCGTTATTCCAAATTTGTACAATATGCGAGGTGACATGAGCTGTTGGAAGATAATTACCGGAGAAGTGGGCTCCCCAGGGAGATGTGTTTTCTCCTGGCTTTGATTCTACCTACACAGCGAGAGATTTTATGTTCAGCCCTATGGCTTGTCAACAGCCTTCAATAAGCCTCTACTTCTGAGCCTCTGTAATTAAAAGTGATTGAAACACACCCTGGATAAAAGTGATTCTCCTCTCTTACTGCTGTGAACTTTACACAGGTTTTCTTTTTGTAATCCAGGACATGACGCACTCGATAATTCAATATTTCCAACCCGTTTCACACACCGCCAATTCGTCTAATGCCACTCATTCCAAGATATCTCTGCAAACAACGGAAATAAGCGTCAGTGCTGTAAGGGATTTTCACCTGATAAGATTTCTTAAAATAAATTAGGATGTCCAGCCACAGAAATCCTAAAATAAGATCACAAAGGCTATTTCTGTCTACTGTAGTTAATGTTAAAAAGCCAACTAATAATCACTATGCTCTTTCTTGTGTGTCCGTGCTCTGTCAGTGTCCTCCTGAAATAATTGTTAAAGCATCCTGGATGATCTGTAACAGACATGCCTCTTCTATAGCTAAACATCAGTCAGATTTGATTTTACATCTAAATATATGATTATCTCACTTAGTCAGACATTTTAATTGCGTACCAATTGTCAAACGGTTATGCTGGCTCTTAGCGGGAGTTTATATGCTGGTGTTTTAGTTAGCGATGGCGCCATAGGGCAAAAGAGACTAAAGATGCCTTTTACGCAATTTTCTTTTCCTCCGTTTTTAATTTCTCTCTTGGCTTGTTTGGGTGAGGCGTGGTTGGGCCGGTGTCAGACCCCGTTGTGAAGGTCAGCACCGTGTCCAAAAGTAGTGCGAAGAAAACTTTCCCTGCCTCGCCCTCTCTGTAATCTCCGGGTGAAGAAAATGCCAGCTGCCAGTCTCATTTGGAGAGATAAGGTCCTGGCCCCAAATGGACCTGCATAGTCGCCCACAGCAGAATAACAGTGAGAGAATAAATATGTAGATGATAAAAAATGGAGGAAAACGTTTCAGATTAAAAATATCCCAACACGTAGCTCCACTTTGGCAGATCCCAGGGAAACAAGAACCAGGTGTAAAAGCGTTTTATTATATCGAGTGCGTGTGAATGTGTGTGTGCTGGCTGTCAAATCTTCACTGTAACTCCCAGTTGGCTGGGTAAAATTGATAGCCCCTGCTATAGATTTCTGGCAGACAAATCCCCCTACAACCATCTTATATCTTATTACCAACAGCCTCAGACGCTCAAATTGATCTTTATCGGTGTGAAAAAAAAAGAAATCCCCCATGGCATCGTCGACCTTTATGGTTCTCACCTTTCATTGGTAATTTTTTTCTCTTGTGAGTGTGTGTGTGTGTGTGTGTGTGGAAAATCCGGGAGGCACACACCAACAAACCTGATGGAGAGTAATTTCTGGAGCAGTCACTGTAGTAAGCATGTCCAGGGTGATAGCCCTCAAGGTTTACTTGGACAGGAATTTTTTCTTCTTCTTCTTATATAGAAATTCAAGGCAGAACTTTCTGCTGAGTTGCATCGAACCAATCTGCCTCCTAAATACTGTCATTAACATAGATATGTCGTCACTGCCGTGGGCTTTTTGAAGAAGAAGATGTACTTCTATTGATCATCATTTTTTCGTGGATTGCTGGTGAGTGGGACGGAGAATTATTTCACGTGTTGTGATCTTAAAGATCCTGCCTTTTCTCTAAAAGACAAACTATACTGACACCTTCGTGAACTTGCCTGTCCATATATCAATGTTGTCCCCCCCCCATCATATCTTCTCTTCCAATGGAGCTGCGATGGCTCTCAAGTTAATTGTCTTTCTCTTATCACTTGATGAGTCTGTCTATACTCCCCTACATGTGGAGAAGGGAAATCGTCCCTTTAAGAGAATCTGCAAAGATCAGCCACCTGTGTTAAGTGACCATCAGGAATGTAGTCATTGTGGAAACGCCACTCTTTAAATGACCGCTCTGTTATGCTCTGCTTCACTATCACTGAGCGTTCGCTTGTCGCATTTTATCGATTTTTGTTCCGTCTCCCTGTAAACTCGTAGAACAGTCTGGCAACCAGCACCTTGTTACAGTGGTGTGTTTGTGTAAAGGGAGAATACAACATTCTGGATCTATTTGATAGTAAAGTAGACTGGAGACTTTAAAGTTAGATGCAGACCTTCTGGCAGAAGGGCCTAAAACTGTTTTCTCACATGATGATATAATATCGAAGAAAAAGATTCAGATTTCTTCATTTGTGCTCATCAAAAGTTGCAAATGTCAAAAAGCTTCTGCTTTTCTTTTTACGATGGAGATTTTGTTACCAGATAGTTTATTTTATTCTTTCTCCTTTTGGTGCACTTTTAGAGCTGCATTTGTGACATAACAGCAGTAGCTGTCGTTGTAACATTTTATTTAGAAGTTATTTGAGTTTTCTAATGTAGCGTGACCTTTTCACACCACCTTTCAGCAGCAATCTTCACAAAAGCTCTGTGACCTTTCATGTGTTCTCAGTTTGTTAGCGATAAGTGGGAGGCAATGAAAATCTGTGATCATTATTTGTTCATAACAATGGTTTTCAACACTACATTTCTTCCTTGTATCGTGGATGTATTTTAAGATTGATAAAGTCCTATAATGTATGTTTCCCTTCACTGTATGTCACTAATTCAATTCCTCAGTATATAGCTACTGTGTATATACATTTAAATTGACAGGCCATGTCTTCTTCTTTTGTTTACCATTTCCACTTGCCATTAAATGTGCATTTGGGATTTGCAAGTGAATGGAAATGTGAAATTTTATTTTCATATTATGGAAAATGTACTGTTCATACTTTATACTATACATTAAAAAGTACATATTGTTTTAATTTACATTGGGTTTGTACTTCTGACCTTTTTTTAAGGGAGAAATAGAAGTTTAATTGACAAGCTTCAATATCATTTTCAAAATAAAAGAAAATCACAAACAATTCTTCATCCTGTTTATAAAAGCAAACACAAAAAAAAGGTCATCAGTCAAAGAGGAGTTATTTTTTAGTCAGTGACAGACATTTAAACTTCTTAGGGTGCACTATTTCACTGATACAAACCAGGCCTTTTTTCCAGTCATGCTTGATGTTATTTCTCAACCACCAGCAGTTTCTAACTTCATTAAACCTTATTCAGTTGTCTCTCTCCTGGATCCGAAGTTCATTAAAGCCTCGAAGCGCTTCTCCCATACAGGGATGCAACCAAAAGAGACTGGAGACCACCATCAGCTAAGAAACATTTTGCTACACTACATTACTCTGGCTTTTAGCTTCAGGCGAGCTCACACCGCTCTGCATTATAGCCCGCAACAATTCACACATCTGTGAAGGAAAAGAGCCTGTGGTGTAATGTTTGACTGTGAAGCATGTAGGGGGAAAAAGTGATAAATCGTTCTTGACTGAGATCGCTCAACAAGCCCACCGTGATGTACTATAGGTTGAACAGCAGCTGGGCGGGGGCGTAGAAAGAGAGGTACTAGAGACAAAGACAGAGAAACAAGTGGTAGAAATTAAACATCTCCGTGAATACTGGCTTACCGTACGGAATTTATTTGCTCTATTATGTGTAAAGTGGCTATTTTGGTGGAATGATTTGCTCTAAAGCCAAACTGCATGCGACGTAAACCTGTGTTTAGATGACTAGTTAGCTGTTCAATGACAACTTTGTCAGCAACCTTTGAAAAGTACTGGCTGAAAACTTAAGGGTCCATAGCTACTGGATTTGAGCGGATTTCAAAATAAGAGTGACAATGGTGTTTGATTAAATGTTAATCAAGTAAACAAGTCATGTCCCACGATGACTTTTTCGATATTTAACCAAGACCGCAATCTTTTCCTAAACTTAGCTAAGTGTCACAATCACAATGTGTTTTTTTGGGAAACCAAATAAAATAAATTTTCTGTCAATTCTTTGCAGATTTGTTTAGAATCAATGTTTTGCTACATGGCTTGTACATTTATTACCGTTTCCTTGTTATGATCTTTTTCTTTTTAAACCATAGACTGTATAAAACATGGACTTAGCATCTGTGACATCACTCATAGGTTTCTGAAGAGCCGTTGTGAAGCCCAAAGTGAATGGTTCCAGCTGTCGCCATCTTGGGAGTGCAGACTCCGCCTAACTCCCGGCTTATACAAAAATGGGCACAAAGGTGGAGCTTCAATGGAGCAGCAGAGCAGACAGCTAGCGGCTAGCAACCTGTGACGCCACCCACCAAGCATTCACACCCTTAATTATGCATAACTTTAAGCCTTAATATATTTTAAACGGGTGTGTTATATGACCAGTACAGTTGTCATGGATGAGGAAACTGGCTAGAGACCAAAACCATCGTTGTACCATGTAACAACATATAACATGTGTATTTCTGCTGTGGGGGTCTATGGGGATTGAAACCTTTTACAGCCAGCCTCAAGTGGCCATTTCTGGAACTGCAGTTGTTTGGCACTTATGCATAGTTTTCATTTTTCAGCAATGGAACTTGTTAAAAAACGTTAGAAAACGTATTTGCTGCTGCAAATTAGTAGGATATCAACATTACTATTGGACTTGCTCCTAATAATGATTTATTTAGCTTAGGCGCTTTGACTATTTTGATTTTTTATTCTAACCACTCGGGCTGTTAGGAATGCCATAAATAGCTCAAGAAGCCTAATGCTGATGCCAACTTGATCATTTTCCATAAGATTCAGCTTGCACAGACAATGAAAACCAATAAAAACATGTCTAGGAGATATCCTAACATCCAGCGTGCCTTATTTCTGTGTATATAGCACATAGCTAGCCCTCGTTGTCAGTGGAAGGTGATATTCATGTAAAGTACACCGTGCTAGGAAAAATATACAGACATGCATGAAGAAGGATGAGGAGACAAAGTGAAAGGTTAGGAAAGTGAAGTTGATGAACATGTAGAGAAACATTCTGACAGACAGCGTTATGGGCCCTTCAGCGTTAATGAAGGAGATGTCACTAATGGGCCCGTCAGGCCGCGGTCAGTAGCCCTAATCAGCACTTAGACAAACAGCGTCTGTTCACAGCACGCCATGCTCCACATACTGCTTTAAACATAAAGCTTCCATCAAGGTTTAGCGAGCCCTGTCTGCTGTTGCTGCTGTAGATTACTTCTCTGTGTGTGTTTGAGTGGCTGGTTATGTAGGTGGGTTTGATGAGGCAGGATGAGGTAGATTGAAGGGCCTTGCTCAGCTAGGCTTGAGTGTGAAAGCATGCAAAGGTAAAAAAGGGTACGGGGGCAGGGTAATGCTGCAGATGTATCGTTGCATTAAAGTGATGTTTAACTTTAAGATAACTTTAGGTTGTGTAGTTTCCGGGCTATGATGTAAGACCAGGCCTTTTCCATCTTCTTTATCCGTTGATCCATGCCTGAGTAAGGGGAATATATTTCTTTCTGTGATCCATTCAATCATGGATGCCACAACGAATCTCGAAATCTCACTCTTAACACTTTCCATCAGCCTTTAGCACACCTCCCTTTTATAAATATAACAACTTTTCTATCTAATCGGAGAAAAATAAGTTTCGTTTTTTTCTTGAACTCTAGCCATTTCTATACATGGTATTAAAATAGTCCTAAAAGCAGGTGGGTGGAGACACGTCACAGACAGATAACGATACAATATAATATTCTACTAACATCACAGTATCGCACCGTATAGTCGCTGCTTTGCCCCCACAGTGTATGAATGAAATGGTAAAATCGGAAAAGGGAATTTGAATACTTGCCTATCTGAAAAGCCATATTCACAAAATACCTTTTATGGTTTGTTCTGCACTCAAATGCCAGACATGTGGCTCCAAAAATAGAGCTCTCATGTAGGAAACTAATGAGAGCGACCAAATTAATACAGCAGTATGTGGAGGGGAGTTGAGTTGACGATTTCAGCTCACCTGACCAGTATCATTTGGTTCCCTATTGGACTGCATGAACAGAAGTTTCCCCTATGAAACAATATTGCAGACCAGTTAAAAAACACAAACATATCTTTAACCAAAATACCAAAGCTAGGGAACCTAACCTGAAGCTTTTATAGATTCAAAAGCATGATGGGTAAGGTTTCCTTTATCTATGCAGGTGCTACAGAGTGGAATACGCTGCCTCTTGCAATTAAGGAGTTGCACAAAAAATATGTATACATATATTAGTATCTCATAAGTGGATTGTTGCGTTGGTATGTGGTTTGCTATGGGCGAGTGAAGTGTGTCGTTGCAATGCTGTCTCTGTCATGTGTGGTGAAGATCAACTGATGGAACAACAGGGACCAGGATAAGTCCTGGAATTTGTCTTTTTATCCCTGACAATGTCAAATACGCTTGTGTTTTACTGCTGTATTTGGAATGTTGTCAAATAAATTAAACAAAACTAAAAATCATCCATTCCTTTAATATTTACACGTAAAGTCCCTGAACATTTTAAACCTTAGTTTTTCTCTTTTAAATGAAATGTTCATGAATATTGACATCATATCATATTATATACATCATATTAAAATATCAGTAGCAAGTTAAAGTTTTGGAAAAATACTCCTCTGCTTCATCAAGACTGTGTGGGCGTGTGTTTTATTTTTTGCCATTTTGCCTCTATGAGAGTGATCGTGTAGATACAGACAGGAAACCTGGGGAGTTAGAGAGGTGAAAAACATGCAGCACAGCCCAACACGCAAAGTTTAATCAGATTTGCAACATAGGACATTATAGGCTAACAACCCCACCGCTTTTACCTCATATTTCATGGTATCATCTTTTTCCAAATGACACAAATAGAGATATTTCTTATATAAATGAAGTGAAATCATTCTAATTATTTCAGAAATCAGATGCTGATTGGAAAAATATGTTTCCACGGGCCTTTTTCAAAATCTCAGTGAGGTTTTATGTGTGATTGTATTTGTATGTGAAACATAAAGCAGTGCCAGTTGAATCATTTCTCACTCTGAGCGTTGCACTACCAGTTCAGGTGACACAGCACTGAGCTCAGAAGATCGCTTAGCATATCTGGCCTGCAGCAAACACGCTGGACCTCCTGATGGTGTGAGACGCATCAGTCAGCACCATTCACACATAAAGCCTCGACCAACTGCAGCGCATCCTTGTGAAAACGACTGAAAACACCCAGCAGCTGAACAAGGGATGTTGTAGTGCAACATACCCTGTAGTAATAAATCCCTTTGTTGTCTAAACATTGAAATATGCCTGCATTTTAATTTATTTTTCAGATATATTTTATTCATTCTAAAAGGGAAGTAACACAGACAACATCCTATTAATTTTAATGTTTTTTTTAATAATAAAGTTGTAGATTTGTAGACAGCTATTGAGTTATTATAACTGCTATTTGATGCAAAGTAGCCTTTCTTAGCAGTAAACAGAATAGTAATTACTAGTAAATTATCAAGCAAATTACTATAATATGTTTTCCTCAGCTTCATTCTTTCCTCATTGCTGACTCCTTAATGTGAGGTTAGTGATAAATCCAAAGTTAATTAGCTGCTCCAACAGTAAATTAGCAATTTGTAAATTGATACGATGGGAAAATGTGTTTTGCGCTCTGGTTGAGGTGCAGGCGAGCCAGTTAGCAGCAGGGTTTTAGTGTCTTGCTCAAGTATGCTTCAACAGTCGTGGCCACGTATTGATCAAACTCAGGTCTACGAGTAAATGATGACCTGTCTAATCCCCAAATCATGCATATTTACCACAGTTAGCATCTCTTCACGAGATGAATTAAAATGGTACTTTGCAGACGTACGTTTGCATACATTAGTTAATACATGTATATAATATATTCAGCTTCCTGGTAGGTTGTGAGTTGGTGCTGATTGTCTTGTTAATGCGGCTGATTGTGCTGCTGACATGGAATCACAAGGGAGTTCAAGTGTGGAGCGTGCACATGTTAATGTTATGCTGCCACACTACCCACACACATTTCTCTCTCTGTCACTCATCTCAACTTATCAGTTTCTCACTTGGACAAAAAAATAATAATAATTCACGCTACCCCTGCCCTGCCACTTCCTCCTTTTGCACACACAAACACAATAACAAACAAATATCTTCCCTTTGCCTCGCCTTTGTCGCTCATATCCTCCACGCAGAAGCAATCACACCGAATCTCAACGTGGCTTTGCAGACGAGGGAAACATGCACACTTATTTATTCACAATTTGCTTCAGCTGGATACGAGCAGAGCATCGCCCTGCTGCTGTGAATTATCAGGTACAAAGCTGTATGGGAAGGCGATGCTTCAAATGTGCACGCACATATGTGCACACACGCGGAGAAAAACGGCACAACACATCTAAGAAGATTTGCCTGTCACACAGATTTGTTTAAGCACTCTGATGTATTCCATTCGGCAGGTTTGGAGTCTTGAATATATCACACAGACAGACACATAACACACCCGGAGTATTGTTTATCTGCGTCTCGTTCACTTTCCTCTTTGCTGCCTCTAATTCTGTTTATCATTTTTCTCCTCTACATACAATAGGCGTGATCTCTCCCTTTTTAATGCAGTTTTCCATCCCACTGCTTTTCCATTTACAACTGCCTGCTTTTATTTCCGACATTCTCAGAACAGCGAGAACTCATGATTACGTTCCATAACCATATAATGTTCATCTCGGCCAAGCACATTTAAAAGGTTAGGTAGGATTTGCCCTGCTTTTGTCTGCTGAACAGTGCAGTGTGTACATTGATAACTCCTGTTCCCAAAACTTGCTGCAATGTCAGTGATCCACTAGCACCATCTAGTGGCTAAACACAAGCACTCCTTAATTAATGTAGTCCGTTGTATTCTACTCAGGATGGAGGAGGGATGGGTTCATGCTGGGAAATGCAGGAGCACGGAGTGAAGCGTTTAATTTAAAAGCCTCAGTTGGAGAAAAAAATTATAGCACTTTGATCACAAAGATGAATGGTGATTAAATGAGTCATCGCTTCACAGAGAAGTATGATGAAAGGCGATATAATGGTGATGATCTGCAGGCTTCCAAGAGACAGGAAATGAAGGCCACACCAAAATGCTGTACAGACTTAACACAGACATCCCATGCTTTCTCTTCTCGCTCTTGCCCATAAACACAAGAATATTTTTGTAAACAGGAGGACCGACTTGAGTCAGTTAGCGGGAGTTATATATAGTGCGGGTGGAATGGGTACATGGAGAGGTATTACACAAATCTGAAAAGCTTTGAGCTCCATCTGTTGTGTGCTATAGAGATGATGAGTCATTCCACTTGGTGCAGCATGGGTCAAAGCAGCACCAAATCCCCAGATTCATACCGACACACACACACACACACAAACCCAATGATTAACACAAATCCTAATACATGCTCATGCTGCGAGTTTCCCACCATTCATCTGTCCTGTGTCTACAGTTTAGTGAAGCCTATTAG
Source organism: Cottoperca gobio (assembly GCF_900634415.1). Classification (NCBI taxonomy): domain Eukaryota; kingdom Metazoa; phylum Chordata; class Actinopteri; order Perciformes; family Bovichtidae; genus Cottoperca; species Cottoperca gobio. Next base: position 16,747,989 of record NC_041371.1, read on the forward strand.
GTCTCAGCTGGTATGAAAGATTGGTTTTCAGGCCATGTCCAAGCATTCTGCTGTGATGAATATCTTAAAACGTTAACCCCCCCACCACCACCACTGCAGCAAATGGTACTTAGATAGCGCCTTTCTAGCCTTTTGACCACTTAAAGTGCCTTTCCACTTCATGCCAACATTTACCCATTGCAATTTGGGGATTAGTATCTTCTGATTGGTAGACGACCTGCTCTGCCTCCCGAGCCACAGCTGCCGCAGTGTTGAAAAAGTTCTCCACCAATTTTGTATCAAACTCCTATAAAATTGTCCAATTCACTTCAAAAAATGATTCAAATTGATGCGGCAGACATAGGCTATAGTCTTTTTTTGTACAACGCATTCTTTTTTATTGTCAAAACCTGGCGCCCATATAGCCCACACTGCAACTTAACCGCTGACAGTTCTGTCAAAGATCTGGCTGTGTTATGCTAGTAGCGGCTAATGTAGCCTGGAGCCGCAATATCAAGCAGAGATGAGGAGTGTACAGAGGTCTGGTAAACTCCCTTTCTTCTAACCACATCTTTTATTTTTCATTTTCAAACTTGTTGTCTTCCGACTCAAGTGACGCTGACTCAAGTGACATCACTTGAGGTTATTTATTATACTTAACGCAGCTCCTCTAGTCGCTAACTATGTGTATCTGCCGTTCGGTGAAAGTAACACGGTAACTACAGTTGGAAACATGGTAGATGAGAACGAAGTTAGAGGGCCGTAAATAAAAAAAGAATTAGCCAAATGAAATAAAACAGTTGCGTAAAGCTGAGTGTAACTGCAATGGTGGGTTCCAAACTTTGAGTAACAACTGTTTGCTAGCTTCAGTGCTAAACCTAAGGTCTAAGCACAAGAAGTAAAGTCTGACCTAAATCACGTTCAACGCTTCTATAACTGAAATATGTTTACAGTATCACATGCTCACACACATGGGCTCACAAAGGTACTGCTCAACCCCAGGGGTCAGAAATAGATCAAATTGCGTGGTGTCCAGCAAATATTGGAACCAGAATTGTATTTTTGGAATAATACGAAATCGAGGAGGATATGGAGGTTGTTTTTCTGCATTTTGTCTTGTACTCACTTTTGAGAGATGTCTGACTCTATCAAACACAGATTACATTCTATGAACTTGGTGTATGTGTGTGCATTTTTGTTGAGTTTTATTTGCATCAAAGCGATATACTTCTAGTCATTAGAGTGTGTTTGTGTGTGTCGGTTGAAGTTGACAGCAGTTTAGATGGTTAGATAAATGTGCAAATTCACCTTGTAGACTTTAAAAGAGACAAAGACTGACAGAAGAAAAAAGGGGGACGTGAGAAAAATACATTCAAAAGCAGAGAAACTGTCGGGAAAAGTGAGATAAAAGAGATTGGTTTTCTTGTATTTAGCTGGGGATGCAGAGAAGGAATGTTATATTTCAGCTTTCCTTCCTCACAACTACCACACATGTATTTGAATTGCGGAAAAAATGTGTGATAGCGCTTTTTACTGGGTAAGATAGTGAGTGACTCATAGAGAGGATATGCTGTAAAAAGAGACAAAGAAAAGCTGAGAATGACAAAAGGAGCAAGATGTTAAGCGAAAGTTCAAAGAATAATATGGTGCTCTCGTTTTATTTTGTGTGACAGAAAATATACAGCAGGAGTATTAGAGAGAAAAACATTCTTACCTCGCAGCAACAACCCGTAGTTCACCTTGGGAGGATGGAGACATTCATTCACAACGGAAAGTATTATCCTGCACCCTTGTCCCTGAACTCATCACATCCATCTTTGTACTTTTATGTACAACAAGATGTATGTGCATTTTTATTTTGGGATGCTTTATATGATTGTGGAGAGTCCATTTAGGATCTAAAAGGCCACTTCTTATCTGGTGATCTCCTGTGACAAGCTTTATCACAGTAAAAGGAGCCTGTCAAGAAATAAAGCAGTTACCGAGCCCGGGAGTTTGATACTCCACCACCTCTCCACCAGAGGAGCTGGTTGGGTGAGTCTATATCGACTCTTGATGTGTGTCTGTGGCTCTTTAAGTGGTCAAGAGAGGCTTTTCACAGAATGTTCTTGAAGGCCATTGGAACAACAGTTGTCATGTCTAAAACAACAGCAGTTGTGTTCATTTAAAAAGCAAAAGTAGTAATGTGGGTTTTATTAGTAGGTACTGTTAACAAGTCACTATGACATATAATTATATCCTTTCTTTTGAAGTTACACATGGTGCCATGTTTGAATTAGAATAGAACCCAGTAAGCCCCTCATTGAAAACTAGGACAAAAATCCTAGATTAGAAAGCAAGATCAGGACAAGGACCTCAGAATGACAATGTTGTAAACCAAATATCCGTATAGCCCTGTCTGGGATCCTCACCTTAAAAAATTAACCATAAAAACACAGCGGTTTTAAGAATATAAGAAGAAATTATGTTTTTAAAGCAAGCCTTGCTGTACAGTGTCAGCGTCAACTCTGATATTGGATTGGATAGTTAATGTTCCTGAGGGACAAATAGGTTTACAGACAGCAGTCGACACAACCAATACACATCATAGAATACATAAACACTACATAGAGACATATACAACCTACAGTAGATGTCATCAGTCATCATAATACAATACAAGTTATAAAAGCACAAAGAGTCCATCAGCCCTTTGTTAAAGTGTGTAATAGCAACTAGGCCTACAGCTTGTTTAACACCCCAACAGCAGAGGGAACACGTGATGGTAGATACCTCTGTGATTTGGCCCTCCTAGGGGAAGTGTATCTCCTCCCAGATGGAGGGAGTTGAAACTTCATTAATATGATGTTGATGGTCTGCCAAGATGGCCTTTACCCTCTGAGTGGCTCTTATTTGATAAACATGGCCAAGATCTTTCAAGTTAGTGCCAATGGTCTTTTGGCAAAGTTTAACAATCTGTCCCAGCCTATTTTTGTTGACTATGCTAGACTTGCCAAACCAACAAATTATTGCAAAAGTTATCACGACTCAGTAAAAGATGATTGAAAGTTATTCACGAGCGATCTGACAATGTTGAAACCCCTCAACTTTCTATGGCCTTTTTAGCAGATGGAGTAATTACGTAAAAGTAATTGTGCCAAAGTACCTGTATCAGTTTACTGTCTCAAAAGCCGTACCATTGATAAAAGTCAGTGCCATGACAGGAGGGTTTTGAAAGCATATATTTTATCTTAGAGGCGTTGAGTTGCAAGTAAGAGTCATCACACCATTCGAAGAAGTCGTCCAAGGCTGGACCATGGCCCACCTCAGGAGCCTGACAATCACCAAGTCATCAGCAAACTTACTCTGGCAGTCATTGGTGGAGAGCAGAAAGGTGACAAAAACTAATAGGGAATACTAACATGTAGTGTAGTAACATGTAGTAAAACAAGTGGAGAAAAGTCATTAACTCACCAGGCAGACCCAGTGATATTCATTATAAGAGAAGTTGTATGTTCACCCAAATATTTTAAATGAAACCTGCTTGGATTTTACTGAGTTTGATCCCAGTGAAACAGCAATATCCATATTGTTATTGAATTAATGTGCCTTTTCTTCTTTGAATAATAACAGTCTTGCTTTGAGTACTTACATATGATGTCTATGTGGCCCCTAAATAGTACATTTCAGAGTGTGATAATATATGGTGTATGTTTGGCCATAAGGTGTCTTCAGCCCGGGCTGCTTGTCCATTTTGATATCCCCCCCGTGGTCTGACACTGAACTAAACCAAATCTAAACTGAACTAATCATTGACCGTCTTATTTGCTCTAAAATGCACCCAGCTGTCCTAATATAACTGCCACATTTAATTTCCGTCTGCCAGCCGGTGGCAAGTGAAGATAGAATGATGAGAGCTGATTAGTGGGAAGAGAGCCAGTTTGACAGGGATAGATTAAAGTCTGGCCGGTCAGCAGTGCAAGGACATTGACATCCTTGGCAACATTCGGATGAGGAAGTCTGTGAATGGAAATATGTTGTGCTCGCGCATCCGTACACGATCACATGGGTTCCACATGGGCTTTCTTTCTTCCTAGGTTTTTTTCTGTTTCTCATTGATTTGCTTCTACTCACACACGCTACAAGCCTAAGCTTCTTCTTTATTGTCTTTGATTATTCAAGTAGAGTCGCGGCCTGCAGAGTTCCTCCACTTAGACATTTAATGCTTGCACACGCACGCACCAATGCTGCCGAGGGGTCAGGATGTGCGAACGTCCAGAGTTTGTGTTGTTCTCCCTCTGTCTGTGTGATGCGCCCCATCTATCAGACCTCATTTACTTAAACCTTCCTCGGATTGGTAAGGGCTTATCTGTCGATTCGTCTCAGTGACCCAATCACGAGGCCTCGAACTGCATCGTCAAGGACATGAACAACATGCACCCGCATGCAAATAAACCCTCGACTAGCAAGGGAATTGCAAATAAACTATATTATTAGACCTGGAATGTTCTGATTCTGTGGGATAAATATAATCATATACACCCACAAATACAGCTATTTCTTTTGTTTCCAGTCCACTACTGCGTCTGGAGGCCGCTCTGTTATCAAAGGAGACATCTATTCATTACACCTGACTTACATTTCCCAGGTCGAGTGTCATTTATCGTTGTTTAGAATATTGGATAATTGTGGGTTGTTATGTGCTCCCCCTGCTCCTATTTGCATTTATTTGAATTGTATTTTCACCTGCACTTGGTCTGCTGTGATTATCAAATTATATGAAGGGCCCAGGTGCACCGTGGTCTCTCTGTCTCTGCAGCATTAGATAGGAACCAGCGGTTTGTGTTGCTCATTTAACTGTGCTTTGAGTAGCTCTGTTTTCTTGGCCTCACTTCCGTTATTTCTTTAGTATCTTTTGGTGATTTATGGGGAGTGTTGCAGTGCGACAATGTGTGCGCACGCCAATATTAAATCCCACAGATCTGACCCAGGGGCTTTAATATGAATGGAATTAATTCATTCAAGGAATTCAAATCTTTACTACAAACAAACACAAACTTACCCTATTGCAACTATTCTAAAGTTATTATAATGATAGCTGACAGTAATGATTATTTTTCGTTATAGATCAATCTGGTGACTATCTTCTGGATTATTTAATTAGGCACAATCGTTTGATTGAGTAAATATTGTCCATAGAAGTTCCTCAAAAACCAAGGTGATGTCTTAAATGTCTCGTTTTGGTCAGTCCAAAACCCAAATATACTCAGTTTAATATGATATAAAACAGAGAAAAGCTAGAAATCACTATAGTTGAGAGACATTTGAGAATTTACTATAATGGTTCATCGGTCAAATAAGTTATTAATTGTCACTCAATTGATTAGTCGACTAATCATTGCAGCTCTGATTATAATCCCTTTGAAATCACATAGTGGCTTTGAGTTGTTTTACTTTTTACATTGTGTTGGTTTAGGTTTACACACACAAAGAATGAAATATATATATTTACTTTTCTTACTACCTCCTGACTCCTGAAATACCTTGTAAAATAAACCTTTGTTGAGGTCATCACAAGGACTTTTTTCACCTAAGTAATCAGAATGTCTGAAGAGTTATTTTGTTTCTTTTTCTTGACTGTACAGAAACTTTATCAACCATTACTTAACTGTAATTAGTTAATCATGACATTTCTTGGAAAACCTGTAAAAATGAGCAGGTGTCAGACAAAATAAAGTGTGTGTATTTCAGAGACGTGTGGGAGATGAGGTATAATCAACAAGGCTTTAATTACTAACGTGCAAAAGTAAACACTGAATATTGTTAATGTGGCACTTAAATTCTTAATCTCTTTTCAATGGCAAGTTACTCACACCCAGGTACACACATACACAGCTGTCTGTGCACCTCCAAATACAATCATTATGGTAATCCATGAAGGTATTCCAACGCTGTCTCTCTCTGGCTTTTGTATTTGTCTGCTTGGATGTATTTTTATCATCAAAGTCAGATAAGTTGTTTCTTCTAAATTCTTAAGTGCAAGAAATGATGTGCAAAACTATTTGTTCTTAAAAAGAGTGGGGGTGTGAATGCGGGTGTTTGAGAAATGCAGTTTCCTTTAAATGTGAGGATGTGTGTGTTCATCCCAATTTACATAAACAGAATAACCTTTATTGAGATGACTCCTCTTCTTGCAAAGCATACAGCTCAAAACACACAAAGTAAACACAGAAACGTACTTCAAATACAGACATACATCTGTCACATTGAATAAAGAAGAATAAAGAAGAAAGGAAAGTGCAAAAGATCACTTTAAAGGAGTTGTGAAACAAAAAGTAAAGATTCAATTATTCATATTTTATATTCTTAGAAAAATGGCCTCCCCTTTGCCTTCATTCTTGTGCATATGTTTGGTCCCTGAGCTTGTGTGCTCGCCGATGGCTCATAAACCTGAGTTGTATTCCATCAAAGGCAGCTCGCACAACAAGCCTATTCTCTAATTGGTGCTTGAGCTATTAAATTGCCTGTATTTTCTCACAGCCAAGAGGTCTCCCAAAATGGTAATTGGAAAAATTCCCCTTTTAAAAAAAGAAAAATATCATCAAAGCTGCATCAAGCTTGTTTCCTTCTCTTCCTGCTCTCTAGCCTCCCTTGCAAGTGGATGCCCCAAAATAACATATTTATTCACATATTTACATTATACAAAAGTTACACTCAATTAAAAGTGGCATCCGGGAAAAGGACAAATGGACAAATGTCCTTGACCAAAATGTTGTTTCTCTAGTAAATGGACTGCGTTTACACGGCGCTTTTCTAATCTTTGCGATCACCCAAAGCGCTTTACAACACATGTCAGCATTCATGCATTCACACACATTCATACAGAGTCAGAGGCTACCATGCAAGGTGCACATCAGCTCGTCAGTAGTGATAACCATTCACACACACTCACACACTGTTGGCCATCAGGAGCAATTTGGGGTTCAGTATCTTGCCCAAGGACACTTCAACATGCTGAGTGCAGGGGCTGGGGATCGAAACATCGACATGCTGGACGACCACTCTACCCCCTGAGCCACAGCCGCCTAGTAAAATCAGAGCTGATTGTGTTTTTTGAGGAGTTGAATCAAGTCCCATAAACTGAACTGGGAAAAATTCATGAAGGTCAATAACATGCTATAAAAACAATAGTAAACGATTCATTATTCAGCAGAGGCCTCCCCATACACCTTCTTTGCTAGAGGGAACATTGAGCTCTTTGTAGCTATGGCTCAAATATGTACATTCTGGCTCATGTATTCTGCCTGTGATATAGAGAATATCTCAGTTGAGGGTTTTTTCCATTCTCTTACTCCCTGATCTCATTACAAGGAACATGTGAGCTCGTCATCTATCTAGTTCATATATATGTGAGTAACAATATCACAAGGCTTTAGACATGTTTTATTTATTTTTATTTTATGATTCACTTTCATGATATTTGCCTTTGATACATTGAATTATCTCTGCGAGGCGTAAGCCTGTGGGGAGATAATGTGTTTGTTCGCGTGTGTGTGTGTGTGTGTGTGTGTGTCTGTCCACGTCTAATCTCGCATACTACTGGACATCAGACTTGTATCTTTTGTGCTCATTTATGACTCAAGGACCTCTCGTGGTTTCGGTGATTCACAATTTTTGAAAGAACTATTTTATTGACTGTTTTATACCGTCATTGATTGCTGACTCCTCACTCCTCCTATCCAGTCATCAACTGCTTCTGTAGTAAAATCAGCTAGGCTAAAAACAAGCCTTACCTAGTCTGTTGCAGACATATTATTATTTAAACAACCTCCTTTTTGTCTATCAGGTAACTCGCCTTCGGAGGAGTCAGAGGAGCGCGAGAAGGAGCCGAGGACGCTGACCTACCCAGCGTACATCGCCAGTCTGCTGGACACTGGTGCGAAGCGCATGGCAGCCGGCGTCCGCATGGACTGCAATAGCCAAGGCCAGTGCCCGCGCTCCTGTCACATCTGCCACATGAGCCCGAGGATGGTGCAAGGGCGGCAGCAGTCCGAGCCCGTCCTGCTGCAGATCACCAAGTCCGCACCCATCTATGAACTGGTGTCCAACAATGAGACCTACCAGGTGTGTACTGTGGTTTCCTTAACTATCTGGTTCTGTCTAATGTCTGAAAACACCAATTTCTTACAGAATCCAATATATCATTTTGTCCGTGACTCTTCCTGAACTGTGAAAGATTAAGGGAAGCATTTATTTTACAATATCATTCGACCATTTTTGTATCTTAGCTACCTTATTTGCAGTAAATAAGAATGTAAAAATGACAGGCATTAGTATGAGTGTGTGATTAATAAACCTCAGTCATTCTATTAAATGGTATCCTGCAATGAAAACATGTGTTTCTAAGTGTATGTGGGTAATCCATTATGGTCGAAAAACCTCAGCCTCAATATAAAAGAGGGTCACAGAAAGCGAGAAGTCCTTTGCTTTTGGAGTATCATGCCTTACCCTGCTGGCATCATGCTGTGCCATAATCTGCCAGACTGTGCTGTGACTTTTTTGACTCCATCGATATCGTACGTCGTTACAGCTTATACTCCTGCAGCAGGAAGTAAGGTCGATACGGTGCAGTCCACGCTCCTGGGGGGGTCAGACTTTCATCCTGAAGCTCAGGCAGACAGATAAAGCCGCTGCTATGGACAAAGGCTGTTTGGAGGTTGCTGTGCAGCTGATAGACACGATGCACAGGTTACATTTATGACATATGTTGATACTTTCAAGTTTCCATATACGTATATAATTACTACGGGCGTGAATATATTCCTCTCTGATAAACTGACACGTTTTTTTTAAAGAATGAAAGTATTTCCAAAATCCAATGGCCTAGGGTTAAGGTTAAGAATTTAGGTTTCACGCTTTTTCTTTTTTGTCTCTCTCTCTTTCCGTAGGCTCTTCAGGAGGCGATGATGAGCATGCTGTGGTGCTCGGGGAAAGGTGATGTTATCGATGATTGGTGTCGCTGCGATTCCAGCGCTTTTGGCACAGACGGACTGCCCACCTGCGCCCCACTTCCTCAACCTAAGTTAGTAACTTATATTATTACCTTTCTTCAAACACATACCATCCATCATTTTACTGGCAGAACTCTGTAATGGTCTCTAGTAATGTGCCATCAGGATGCATGTGCACACAGAATTTATAATAAGACCTAATATTATGGATGGATTACTGAACGGGCGGGACATGATACCTGTTCTGCTCCCACGGGTCCATTGTCTTATAATGTCTCCATGATTATAGCAGCCCTTGATTTATTTCTCCTGCCCGGTTTGGGAGTGCTAATCAATTAAATGAGCTGCTGTATTGATTGGTTGGCATGAAAACCTCTGTGCACATGGGTCTCAATGCTGCACAGCTGCAGATCAAGACGTTAGGGGTTAAATCGCTATATCTTCTGTTGATGGAAGTGTTTGTGCTATTGCAGAATGTGTTTTCATTGGGTTGCAGTTTTGCAGAACACAAGGGAAAATGTTATCTGCCAATTACAGTAATGAGACCAGTTTTCTGACAACGTTTCACTCAGTGGTGTGGTTTTGCATCTCTGTTATTCTGTTGCCAGGCTGAAACTGTCTTACATCTACGAGCCCAGCAGCTCATTGGTCATCATGGAGTGGAACCACACCGAGCCACCAATCGGCGTGCGGATTGTTGATTACCTCATTAGCCAGGAGAAGGTGACAGAGAGGACAGACCACTCCAAAGTTGAGACAGGTACGTCGGTCCAGAAGTGGCCACATCAAGAGTTTGGCCATTGATTCTAAACAAGAAAAAGGGTAATGTCGCCAGGCAATCAGTGATGCCAGTTTGGTTGGTGGTAAGTTAAAAAAATCATAACATAAATATATGTTTTTTAGACTCCTGGTTTATGTTTATAGATACAGAACTTGACCCTTGATTGTTGTCCATCTCGTTGCTGACTGTTGATGTCTTGGATGTGTACCACTTTGAGATGGGTATTGAGTAAGTCACTTGGTCTCGCTTTTTATGGGCAGCTGCTGGCCAGTGTTCATTATTTATGCTGGCTCAAACTATAAACCCGCCAATTTGTCAGCACCATGTGGCCACATCAGCCTAATTTGTTTTATCTAGTCTACCACCTGGAAGAAATCTCTGTTCCAAAGGTGACAAGGAGGAATATCTTCATACAGCAGGACTACACTACTCTCACTACATTGAACCCCTTAGGTTGCTGTTTTCAATTTCAAGTTTCTATCATAAAAATGTGCCCTTGGATTTAGGAAATGTCTACGACAAAAGTGATCCATAAACTAACTCGACAATACCAGAGGTCAATTTAAAACGAGTGCATTTCATCTACCTTTACATAAAGTTCACACATCATTCCATTTGTTATAGGCCTGATTCAGTTGTAGTTTTTGAGGCCTCCACAAGATGGTGTACACCAGTTATAATAATAATAATAATAATAATAATAATAATAATAATAATAATAATAATAATAATAATAATAATAATGGAGAAATTAATAATTAATTTACAATATGTAGTTATTCGATTTGTCTTAATTCTGAAATGTGCCACACTGATTTCATAAAAATAATCATCTATTAACTGTATTTATATATGCATTGTTAAAGTACTACTGTAATTGCTTTTAGTGTTGCAAAATAAGTATACCATTTAAAAGTTATTTACTTTGTTCCAAACCCTTAATGTAAGTGTTTTCAAAGCGTTTTCGGTTTTGTTCCCAGTAATTCCCTGATTTGCTTACTTAGGTATGTTTTCCCTCATGTTTTCACTAAAAGGAGGAAATCATATAAGCAGCCACAGGAGAAGCAAGAGTGTGTGGAGCTGTGTCATCCATAACAGAGCGCACAGCTTATTTGGCTGGACCTATACAAGTGGAAGCTGGCAAAACAGGGGCAGTTTATTTTAGCAGTAATGAGCCAATCCATAATGGAGACTGTTACAGTTCCCTGTGAGTACAAAGTTTGTTGTAGCTTAATGAGAGAATAAACTGTATTAGTCAGAACAGTGGGGATCATTAATCATTGCAGCACATTCAGATGGGAGAGGAAAGCAGATGAGCATTTTCTCCATTAGTGCTACTAAAGTGAAAATGAGCTATAGGTTCAGCAGTAATGTTCTTATTTAGCTGTGAGAGATTGTATATTCTTATATTTGAACTTGTTACATTACATAACTTATTTAAATCAGTATTTTTAAAGTTACAGCTGCACAATCATTAAAGAACACAATGAAATACATGTACCTCTCATGTGTATCTATAAGGAAGGGCATGTCAATGGAGCTGTATACACTCTGTACATAAGGGAAGTAGAGGAGATGTCCCTCTCATATTGCAAGCAGTAAAGTATATATTTCATAGATTGGTTATGCAAAGGCATATAAACACATAAACCATGATCAGAAGGCATTTTAAAACATACTCGATGACGCCAACGTGCAGCTGTATTTTGCAGCAGGACGGCTCCGGAGATGCACGTTTCTATCGGCATTGGCGCATACCTTGTTTGAATATTTTACTGGTGGAGGGACAAAACGGGCATTATGGCTGTGTGGCTACTGTACATATATTTAGTTTCCCCAACATGTTACCTGCATTTTTGGTAATACAATGAATATTTAACAGTCAAAAATCTGAAATGAAGTTTACTGTGCTGCTTAGTGTGCACGGTGGAATAACCCCGCATGAACCTGAATGCAGCCTGCTGTGTGTAATGTGAGTGAGCCCTAATGATGATACATTAAAGTCGATGCCACAAAGGTGTGGTTGGGAAATATTTAAGTGCTTCTGCTACGTGGCGAAATAATATGTGGAACCCCTGCCCTGCAGTCAGGTTCTGAAATCTTTTTGAAATCCTTCCCAGAAGAATGTTTGGTGGTTGTAGCAGCCCACGGTATGGCCCAGTAAGACCCTATAAGAGTTACCACAGAATTAGCCAAAAGTTGTGTGAGCACTAGTTGTCAACATACATTTGCCTTCATAATATGAGTCATAATGCAAAGCATAGGGGTTAATAAGACATTGTTTATACCTTATTTGATATTGAACATTCAACAATATCACTTTTATAGATCTACAATTTTTCCTGCAGTCCTGACTTGTGATGCATAATGGAACAATTACAGACATGAGCTTTGATGTCTGAGATCTGAGTCTGAGTCTGGTGTTTATTGCAACTTATTGCTCATTGTTGGGAGTTATTGTATAATATTGTCTTTGGAGTTATTTTAAAATAGAAAGCCTGGATGTGTGTGTATTCAGGTGTGTGCTGCTTTACAATGATGAGGCACATACAACTAATCCAGTTCCAGCTGTTTTCAAATAAAGAAATTAGTAATGATTCTTTATTCTTATTCCTATTATTCTAAATCATCATGCACTACGTCACTGCATGGCTGGGTTAAGCTTCTTGAAGGGGCCCCAGGGCAAAGATAATGCTGGTAACTCCATGTACAACTCCCTCACTGCTCATTGTGAACAGTATTCTTATTCTGGAATATTACATATATATGCAGGTTAACTCTGTGGTTATTTGATTAAACAGAAATTAATGTAAAAGCTTCTTCACACTCTCTTCAGGGCCGGGTCTCATGATACCTACAGGCAGTTAGTCAGCTGGTACTGAGCTTTAGTAGTACACAGTTTCAAGTGTCCCAAAAGAATTAAAACAACAAACAGGCAAATTGCTGCATGAAACCTGGGGCTTTCGTGGCCCCTGGAGAATTGAGGCCCAGCGGCAGTTACCCACTTTGCCAGGTTGGTAATCCAGCTTTACTGTCAATGAGTTTATGTTGGAGTAAAGAAATGGAAACTTCCTCATCAGTGGAACTATAGCGACTGTGACTTAAATGCATGGGAGCATTTTGAAGAGCAACAATGAAATATCACTTTAATGGCAAACATGACCTTTCAGTTTCTGTTTTGGAATTTTGGAACATAATTTCTTCCTGTGCCCTTTGAAAAAATCATCTGTGTCAGCTCACCCTAACCACTGTGCTCTATAGCCTAACAAAACAAATGTTTGTCCCGTCCCCTAATCTGTGCTGTCAGAGCGATAAACAGAGAAGATGAAAACAGTTGAGGCTCGCTGGATCCGCCATGACTTCCTGTGGTTTAGAGAACATTTTAGTGCTGCAGTGACTTGATATAATGTTTACAAAGTTCAAACAATGTTCTTATCGAGCCACTAAGACAATCTTTCAGGCATCAGAATGAATAGTACTTTGGTACAACATCAAAGTTTACAGTTTTTGGAAAGAGTTAATCGTGATCAGACATATTGAAATATACTTAATTTCTTTGTGACGCAACAGGAACTTCTGTAATCTCAAGTACAGATTTAGTCATTACGGCTAAAATAACCTGCTGATGTCTCTTTGTAGTTATCATTTTGCGGTTGATATAGAAGATATAGTGAGCAGCAAAAGGTCTTTCAGCAAAAGGTCTTGTATCTAACAAGATACTGTAACTGCCATGGAACTTATGGCAGTGTTTTCATGGAAATTAGCATTGGTACTGGGCAAGAAACACAGGAACTGTGGCGCAGGAATATTCCACTCAGTGGATTGTTTCTGTCGTGCTGATCTTTTCCAGTTTACCGATTTTGTTGCACAATAAGACAATGCGTGTTTCCATGGTGTCATGCACCATCCTCATTAAACTAATAGCGGTTACTTTCTTACACAAAGGTCTTTAATACCTCTTCAGCTCCACACAAGGATCATTTCTTAAAATGTTCCGGCCAGTTCCATTGGCTAATCACTAGCTCTTTGTCGGTCATTAAAGGATGGCATTATATCACATACTCGTTGGAAAGTGGACCCCGATCTCTTCATTAATTGCTTCAAAACAAAGACACACAGACACGCCACTTGCCTGAGAAGTGTAATCCATCACTGCTAAGTTGAAGCAGAGGATGAATGTATCAGACTCTACTTGTTTGTTGCCTCCAGCCCCATTTTGTTCATTCTCCTCCATAAGAAATGCATGACAGTGCACTGTTAAAAAAGCTGAGTTTACAACTACTTTAGTTGTGCTACTTGAGCAGTCTTTTGGTGTGAAGATGCCTTTTACATATAATATGCACTTTAATGTCTGCCTCAGGAAGTTAGCTTCTACTTTTAGCCTATTAAGTTGTATTTTTTTGCTTTTTTTGACAGGTTCAGGCCCAAAACTGCTGCCGTGGTTCAGCTCGGGTCTAGCTCGGACAGAAACTATGTGGGTTCATGTGGGGTCAGGGCTGATTCTTCTGGTCCCGATCAAAGCTCTATAATAAATACTCTCTATCTGCATCTGTATAATTAAAATAATATATATAAATATTAGCCAGAACCATTCTTAAATAAGGTAACCATGTATATTTGATGTAGGAAGAAGTTTTAGTCTTTTGAGTTGAGTAACTCTCCTCTAAATCTCTTTTTACCTAATATCTTTGTGTTGTTTTCCACCAAACATCAAAGGATTTACGTGTTCTGTGTTATATAACACTGTTGGATATACTCATTCTCTATTATTTTATGATACTGCACTATGCCCGGAGTATTGTTTCTGATGAGGTTAGAAGCAGTATGTGAGAGATTAGCATCTGGTCCAATAAAGACAGAAGACCTGTACCTTTCTGCTGAAGCACATTGATACTGGCGATGAATTAGGTCCACCCTGAATTGCAAAATACCTCCACATCAGTTCAGGGCTGCTTAAAGTGCAGGGCAGCTGTTTTGACTTTGTGACCATAGGGAGATATTGGTTGTTGTGCTGTTGGTTGCAGTGTAAGGAGAATCCAGCATCCAAGTTTCTTCACTTTGGATGAAGTTGAATTACATCAAAGCTCCTCTAATGGGAAATAATGTTTTATATGAGGTACTATTTTGGGAAAAAACCCAAAAAGGTTTTTCTTTTTTAAAAAGAAAAAAGTGTCTGCCTCTGTTATATCAATAGTACTTCTATTGACTTTAAAACTACTATGAAACAACTAAAAGAACTGCCACGAAACAACTAGTTTAAAGCTGTAAAGCAATATTTGCATTCGTGCTGGGATGCACCAAACATACTGTATGTTACTTTGGTACAAGTGAAAACCTTTGAATGGATAGAACTTTAATGTGTTGGGGTTTTCAAGATATAGACAAAGTGCACCTTTTAGATCACAACAGTGCAGGGCTCGCTAACATGTTGTGTTGGTATTGAGTGTTAAAACGTATTGAACATACATATTGAAGTTCAGCAATTTAAGATTAGTTATCTTTCCCAAATATTTATTATGGTGATATTGTGGCCTCTATATATGTATTCATATAAAGAATCTATAGATAAAAAATGTGGCATTGCTGCCGAAAGCCTCCGAGCGGTGTCTTTGGTATTTTTAAATATACAGGTAGCATTTTAGCATGTACAGAGAGTCTCGACGGTACAAAGTAGTGTGTATTAGAACTGGTATAAGAAGCACGCTCGTCAAGTAAGGCCTACAGGTTTGCGGTATTACTGCCTGAACTCTGCATTCAGTAACCCTGAGGCGTCAGTCACCTTCCACAATGCTTAAAGTCACATTTTGTCACAGTACTCATATGATTTTGTATCACAGGTAAAGCAGCAGCAACTAATTGTTTTACCTTAGTTTGAGTGTAGTTTAGGGATGTTGATAATTAACCATTTAACCGTTAGCCGACAAATACAAATTTGACCAATTAACCTCAGCACCCCTGCAGGCAAGGCACTAATCTTGTGGGTTAACGGTTAATGATCGGTTGATGTTAGGCTATTGGTAATAGCCTTGTGTAGTTTGGTGCTGGGCAGATCATTGCACAGTGGATTGATCAGAGCTGTTTTGCTACTGATGGAAACATGTCTGATGAGAGCCACGGGAATCAATCAACTTAATTTGAAGGCTGTAAAACTAAACGAATGAGCTAAAAGCCGCTAAAACGCTGTGTACAGCTGAGGGAACTACAGTATGGGTTTGTCACTACATACAGTA
Source organism: Cottoperca gobio (assembly GCF_900634415.1). NCBI lineage: Eukaryota > Metazoa > Chordata > Actinopteri > Perciformes > Bovichtidae > Cottoperca > Cottoperca gobio. The sequence goes on from NC_041371.1 coordinate 16,763,969, forward strand.
TTCTCTTATGTAGTCCATTGTAGAGAAGGTGAAGGTTTTGTTAGTGTCAGAGAGTTCAAGGCTGTGCTTGGGAAGCAGTATGTACCGGCTAAGTACCAAACTCCAAAAATTAATCATTCACTTTTTTGGCCAGCACTAATGTGCATGATAAGCATACAGCTTGGCCTAAATCACAAAGTGTAGCTGCAAAAGAAAAGGATTCCCAGATATAGACGAATGATGATATGACCCTCTTCATGCAAATAAAAGTTTGCTGATGGCTATCAACACATTCTCAAAAACTGGTAAAGACACATTAAAATACAAGCACAAAACTTTCCTAAAGGGCAACGACTGAGCGGAGCATCCAGAGAAATATAGACTTACAAATATACTTGAACCCCTTCACCTCCTTTACGTGTGGCAGACACCAAAAAGATAATCAATAGGTCACGGGGTTACACAGTTTACTGTGATCACATTCCGAAACTTCTGGGTGTTAAAGTTGTCAAAACTTTTAACAGCTCCCTCTTGGTGCCATTTGGACTCTCCGATGTGCGAAATTGCCTGGCGCAGCTCTAATTACATTGAGTGGAAGTTATCCAGCTCTAGTATGCCCCTACTGCATTAAAGGAAGATAGAAAAACTTCTCACCTATGCAGATGATTGATTACTTTGGAGGCCACACCTTGATGTGAACACACAGGCAAAGGTGGCTGGGCATGGATGTTGAGTTGGAGGGAGGAATACCGCAGAGGACAGAAGAGGAGCGAGGGAAAGAAAGAAGGAAACAGAAAGACCAGAGCGTCACTAAAAGAGATGGAAAGATCTGGAAAGCCGGCTGTACGATGTGGTTTTGATTTCAGATGTCAGTCTTCTGTCATCTCGGACTATCAGGCTCACATGACCTGATGTATAATCCTCCTCAGATCTCTCCTTGGCCGCCTCTCTGGCCCTGTCTTTGCTTTTCCTTCACCACTCCCTCATCTTTCCTCTCATCTCCCGTTCCTCCTCTCCATCACTTTTCTCCCCATAAAATTCTTATCTCCTTTCTTTTAATCCCTTTCTGACCACCTCTTTTTTTTCTCAACCTTTTCTATCCATCCAGTTTGCCCCTTCTCTGGCCTCCTCTTTATTTTATTTTATTGTTCATTCTTTCCTTTATTATTCTTGTTTTCCTTTTCTCCTTTCTCTTCATCATTGATTTTTCTTTTTTCCAAAAGGCATCAACACAGGGGTATAACACGGGTCAAACTGCATTTATTTTGATGAAAAATCTATGCAATAAACACTCAGCCTACAGCAAAAACTTTTTCAGGCAACCATATCTGTTTAAAGTGCACTATATAGAGCTCAGGAGGAGCTTTAAGGTCATTAAAGTCATAACAATCTCCTTATCACAAAGGAATGATAAAAAAAAACCCAGCTCCATGGATTCATAACATAATGTTTAACAGGATTAATAATAACAACTTGACATGATGGAAGTATTTGCAGTATCTCTGCACCATTTTTAACGATACTTTATTGGGCATTTCTGTAACTGCGTAATGTGGTAATATAGATGGAATGGAATCCCCACCTTAAATAAGCTACAAGGGACGAGAATATGTGGACTTGTTTTCTTCAATTGTGGACATAAATCAGTAGAAGATATTTTGATGAATGAATGTCTTGTCACCTTACTATGGTTCTGCTGATGATAATGAGCCTCAGTTTATTATTGTATAACTTAAACATTGTTTTCCCCTTACATTTTTCTTCTTACCTCTATGTATCTTTCTCTACTCTACCACCCACACAAGCTGATGTGGGTGGTGAGTAGTACGGAGAGTTAAATTGATAAATAAGAGCACTACATAAAAGTAGAATGTCTTCATCAATTGTTCGCACTAACCCACTGTAAATCATTTGTTTTCACACTTCTGCTCTCAGAAACTGCTTGATGCTACCTCAATATATGAAATATTATTTATTCCCAGAAAGTAATCTCCAAATGGCTTGCATTATGAATTCCAGAAGGACAGTAAAAACAGAGCATCCATTTACGGGAAAAGATCTGAACAGATACTACCGATCATCTGTGAAAGAATAAAAAAAATACATAATATCTGCCCTTTCTTTTCTCCAAAGGTTCATGAGAAACAGATGTCGGAATATCCCCCTGTTTTCTACAAAACATCCTTAAAAGCCGTGTTGTTTTATACGCACATCATATACTTGTGGACGGTTGCATTTGTGTATTTGTAATCTTGCTTATGGTTATGTAATGTTAGATAAATCCACATACATACAGTACAGCTGATGATTATAGCATCCAGGAATCATCTAGATCTGAAGCTGACAACAGCTTGTTTGTGCAGTAATCTCTCCCTTAACAATCTTCAGGCACACAAGGTGAGATCATAGTGTAAGCGCACACATACACACACGTATATGCACGGTCCCCGGCAGATGTGAGGACGCTTCATGAATAGGAAGTCTACTTTAAGTCAGGGCACCGCTTGGCTGGACCAGTTTCGCTGTGAAAACAAACATCCCCAGAGCTGTAAGCAATCCGATGATGTAACAACTTTGATCACCCAGTGAGGGCAAGGTTTGCTCAAGGGTCAGTGGAACACGGATTCCAATCAATAAACACATTACTCACCTATCTACATCACACACACACAGACATCAAGGGTTGACGGGAACATGTGTTTTTCACCCCCAAACCTAAACCAGGCTGAGCTTTCTCTTAGCACAAGTCACTTCCTCTAAGCTGCCACTGCTCGACCCTATCTACCTGCTTTCTCTTTACTGCAGTGAGCGCCCCTTCATCTTGAGCAATCAAAAGTCGGTCCCTTAATTTCTGCATAGCACAATTGTCATTTCTACACATCGGTGAAATCTTGAACCCCAACCATTTTCTCTAGCTTTTCTGAGTCCTGATTGCGTAAGAAGCAGCAGCCCAGAGGACCCTTTAACTCGCCACATCGTAGCTCCATCTGGGGAATCCCGAGGCATTCTTAGGCTAGACAAGATATGTAATCCCTCAAGCATGTTCTGGGTTTGCCCCTTGGTCGCTTTCTACTTGAATGCGCTCAAAATACTTTAGTTGTACATAATTTATCTGAATCATAAGCCTGGACCACCTCGGCTGGCTTTTTTCATTGCATAGGTGGAGTGGTTCTGCTCTATGCTTGTTTCTGCGAAAGAAACATATTTGTTATGCTTGTATCCGCATAGAGTGAATATTCTGCCAGCATCATCCCTATCATTCATTATCAGGACCCCAAGATTGGAAAACCATTTCTCTGGGGCAGCAACTCACTATCAACCCAGAGGTTGTCCATGGCCTCAACCTTGGAGGTGCTGACCCTCCCAAATACTGCCCCGAACCACCCCTACATTTCAGGGTAAACTTTATAGGACTTGAGGATCCTCTGAACAGGGGCCCAGTTCACCTTCACTGGTTCATCAAGTCTGGCAGCTTCTCCAATCATCCGATCCAATTTACCACAGGTGGTCATCAGTCGACAGCTTTGCATTTCTCTTTACTCGAGTGTCCAAGACAAACGCTTTAGATCTGATGTTATGACTGTAAAGTTCATCATCGCTCTTTGGCTTGGTGCTCTGCTGCCAGGTACAACATTACATAACGGTTGTAAATGGTGTTGGTTAGTCCATCATTAGCGCTGTTTCGATAACAAAATACCACTTGATAAATCCCAGGTTTCTCCATCGTTGCCAACCCTATGAAGCGTCTCCCTATGAAGTCTCAAGTTGAAGCCCTCTCTCGGACCCCACCCAGGGCTTCCAAGCAGACTGGGTTCTCTGAAATCCTGTTCAGTACATGAACAGATAGGAGTCAGAGCTTTTTCTCTCATCGCTGGAGGTGACCCTATCATACCCCAAGTTAAAAATCAGTACATCATATAGCCAGGGACTATATCGGTATCCTCAGATCACCCGGTGCTTTTAAGTATTTAGGGTCCAGAACCAGTGCTGTGCTTGCAGGAGTGCTCAACAGTATGTTTATATGTGTATATGCTTTCCCAAAAGAGGGATGAGATGCCCATGTCCAACCTCGAGCCCTGCCCTGTGTCAGGATCCATCCCTAGAAATGTATTTTAGCCATGAGAGACTCTACCAGAGGCTCCCTGGCAACAAGGTTTTGCAGGAAGATTTGAATTGCCTCGAATGACTTCAACTGACTTCAATTTGACACATATTTTCATGTACTGTAAGTTATTGTATACGTCACATGCTTTGTTTAGGCCTTTAACAGCTCAGTGACTTTACTTGCACGGTTAATAGTGAACCAACATTGCTGTATTGTTCCCCAAAGAACTGAGATCATATTAATAATAATGAATTCATGCAATCCATTATGATATACCATTGCTACAAATATGGACACAACTGTTTTTGCCTCTCTTTTGTGTTCATCTTACTTTTTTTGCTTGCTTGATTTCATCTTTAGAGAGGGGTCAAACCCCTTTGCTTAACCATAGACAAGTATACATATACTGTAGGTAGAGTTTTAGCTAAACTATATCGCATGGTGCCGTATGAGGTCATGCTACCTTTTCATACCAAAAATGTCAGATTCAAGCATTTTATCAATGATCTTTAACTGTGTTTTTTTAATTGCTTGTGTGGTGAAATAAACAACAACGCATCTTATAGGAATGCTTTCCTGCCAGTGTCTCACTTTGTCTCCTGGGCATCCGGATGAAGGAATGACCTAATACATACAAAGACACATGTGCACATAGACTCCTTTGTGTATCTGTTTCTACTGCTGAACACTGACAATGTCAGGTTAATCAGATTCACACTCTTGAAAGGCCAAACCAAAAGTCCATCGGATGGGACACATCTTCTAATCGAAACAGGGCAGTGCTAAAATACTTCATTAGATACAAAATCAATACTCATTTAAACTGTAGTGACAAATTGCACCATGCTCATAGTTTTAGTAGCACAAGTCAGCTCTTATTCTAATTCATTTTAATTGTGCCATATTATTTTATCACATCAGCTGTGTTATTTCTGATAGTGGCTTTGAACTGCCAAAATACAAAGCAGTACTTATGCTGAAGCCTTTATTGAAAAGCTTAAGGGCCTCTTTGGGCATCATCATAAAGACGTTTAATGTAGTATGTGTCAGAAGCTAAACTTTGCTGGTAAATCAATCTCTCTGGCATGTAATGATGGAATTACTCAAAAATATTTCAGTAATAGCATTCCGGTACTGTCTGATCACCTCCAGCCCTGCTTTTATTATTCTCCATGTGGATTTGTTACTATTCTTGGGAGTACCTCTCAGAATCTTCTCTCTTGCCCTCTGTAAACCGCTCTTACAGTGCATGCAAATGAACAGCAGAGTGCACTGTGCTTGAATGCTCTGAAAAGGAAGGCCTTTGCATTGCTTTTACATTTAAAGTAAGTTGCAACAGTACGAGAGGATTCAAGCACCCAAAACCTAACTGTTTTGGAGTTATTGTCTTGTTAAGGTCACCATGACACCTTAATCCCGGACTTTGAATTGTTAGAATTGATGGACTCGCTGTAGCCAGTGCTGCAATACAAAGCAGATGTGTTAGTGAGTGACTGAGTAAGGACGGTGTGCTACTGTAAGCGCATTCCTCTTAATTTATTTTAGTATTTTTACTGAAGACTTAAACTAAGCATACAGTGTAAATGTTGGATTTTATGCAGACAATAGTCAAATACATAGATGAATATAAATGGTAAATGAATCATGTCTGTTGAGCTAAGAAAAGATTGTTCCATATGATAGCTGGTCAAAAAGGGGATATAATATTAAAATAATGAACAAAACTACAAATGGCATGTAACTCTCAGGATGGCAATGCCGGTTGATCAGTCAAGCTTTCCACCACTGTGGTGCGGAGTCAAACATTTAAAGAAAAGAGAGTTCCCTTTAAATAATGTGAGAGAACTTTAATTTGGATAGAGATGCACTGTGTCTTTGCTGTTTTACATGAGAAGCAAGTCATCTTTCAGTGCACACTGGTTACTGGTCCAAAGAAAGAAAATATAGTATATTGATATTCTTAGAAACAGGTCCAGGAGGATCTGGAATCTCAACCAAGAGTTTAAAGTTGTCCTCAAGTTGTAACTAATTTCAAGTGAAGAAGGAAAAAGAAGAAGGCTGTATAATCACTACGGAAGCAAAGTGACCATTGCACCAATCTCATCGACTATACACAAAACTACGTAATTGTCCTTTTATCAGCATGGCTCCGTTGGTACTGAAAGGACAGCGGCTAACTAAAACTGTCTTCACCAGGACTTTCATTGTCTAATATAAGGATTACCACAAAAAGACCAAAATAATTTTTACAGCCAATGTTTCTCGAAGCCTCAGTGAAACCGCAAAAGTTCACAGTGAAACTCTAGGCCTTGATGGATTGTGGTAGATTTAGTTCATAGAAGGTGAAGGAAATTGAATGACTCCCTATGGGGATTGTGCTTCACTCAAGTCGGTGTGAACTGACACATTTGTAGAAATAGAAGTTGGTTGCGTGAGATGAACGACTGACGGACAGCCTGAACACTCCAGACGCACTTAAAAAATGTTGTCAGTGTGGATTGCTCATAAGAGAGAGAGAGGGAAGCTCAATTGAGATGGAGGGGAAAGGCAGATAAAGAAATAGAGGAGAGGGGAGAGAAAGGACGCAGAAATGTTGGGAAAAGCCTAAATCTTTCCTATATAAACCACATATACTGATATGTGCACATGCAGGTGTAGTTTTACTGTTTTGTAACTGTTTAGTTAGGACAGAGGGTGTCATATGTTGTATAGATGTTAAAGACCCTGAGGCAACTTTGTGATTTTGGGCTGTATAAATAGAACTGACATGACTTAACTAGTTTACAAGGAATTATGGGCATGCAGCCTTTTCCCTTCTTAAGAGCCGCAGATGTGTGTTGTATCTGCCTTTGTGCAAGGTGTTTCATTCTGTTATTGACGCATTTGGCTAAATTCACGGTTGGCGTGCAAAGTGCTCTCACAGCAACTGCTATCAATTTGGTCAGACTCACCTCTATCAAATTATAAAACAATTTATCGCCTCTCTGAAGATGTAATGTTCTATGAATTACGCTGCCGTGACGCAAATGGCAGCTCAGCAACGCTTATATCAATCACAAATTTGGAGAAAACACTCAGACATTGCAGGTCTGTTTCTTTCTCTTTCACGCAAGGCCGTTTTTTGAGAGACCTTTGGGCCATCCCATCCTCTTTATCCTCATTTCTCTTATCTTCATCCTTCTGTCCCTCCACAATTACGCCTTTAAATCCAATGGGATGTAGTTCTTCAAAAGTTAAAACCAATCCTGCGTGTGGCCAATCATCATGGTCTGGTAGTGGTTGTGACCAGCGCTGAAGTGCCAAGAAACAACAGTGAAGGGTTTGTCGTGATGTTGTTGTGTTGCTGGTCTCTTTGCTTTTCATTCAATGGAAAGGTAGACAACCAAGTCCAGATGTTATTTGTTAAGGCTTCTACTGCCAATTGTGTACATGCATGCGTGTGTGTGTGTGTGTGTGTGTGTGTGTGTGTGTGTGTGTGTGTGTGTGTGTGTGTGTGTGTGTGTGTGTGTGCGTGCGTGCATGTGTGTGTAGCTGCCAATTACAGCTAGTTACAAGGAAGCTGTCTCCTTTAACAGAAGTGGATGAATTCCCAGGCAGCCTGTTATAGGACGAAGAGAGGAAAACATTTAGGCAGCTTGTGTGTGTGTGTGTGTGTGTGTGTGTGTGTGTGTGTGTGTGTGTGTGTGTGTGTGCGTGTGTGTGTGTGTGTGTTTGCATTTGGTATCTTTAAAGTGTGTTATAAGTAAGAGACTTTCTCAATCGATATTTATAAATAATCAAGCAGTTAAGGAGAAGAATTAGAATAAGAGCATGGCTAGAGGCATGATGTGGAATATTAAGTAAACATGCATCTTTCATCAAGTGCATGTACCATAATATTAAATACATGAGAACTTTCTTCAGCACTCAACATATACAGAGAAGAATGTGCGTGTGTGTTTTTGTGTGTGTGTGTGTGTGTGTGTGTGTGTGTGTGTGTGTGTGTGTGTGTGTGTGTGTGTGTGTCTGTGTGTGCTTGCCCCTCCCCATTCACTCTCTCCCACTCTTTGCCTCGCTCTTGTTTTGCCCCCTCCTTTTGGTTCATCAGGTTCATGATGCCTCTCTAAAGCTGATTTCTGCTTAAGTGGATGACTGCTTTCACTGTGAAATGTGGTGCTATCATAGCAGGGGGGGGGGAATGCAGTTTGCATAAACATTTGGGGTAGGCTTAACATTATTTCATTGTAAAATACAACTCAGTTGCTATACATAGGATGTATTCCTCTGCACACTGTATAATACATGTCATGTGGGTGTGGGGGTTACACAAAGAGTGTAACACCCCAGAGTGAGGTTGCTATATTTGGTATCACTGTTCCAGTACAAAAAGGATAACTGGAGCCTCTGCTCAATGACCTTAACTGGGCAGACGGATAAAGTGGGTTAAAAAAACCAAGATATAACATGTTCATTCTTCATTCACAGATATAGGCGAGCTTGCCTGCTAGCTGTGGCCCTGCCCTCAGTCTTAATGCTAAGATAAACTGAATATGCTTCGTCTCCAACTATCTGTATTGACATGAAATTGATATCAATCTTCTCATCTCACTCAGAAAGAAAGCATATTAGTGTCCCAACATGTTCAACATTTAGTTTTTACATTTCTGAGAAACAAACCCACTGTTTCAGGGGAACAACATGTTTCCATTATTAGCATGAGTGTGTTTTTCAATTTAATCATTGAATTGAAAGTCAAAATCCAAAGAAGGGTTTTTTAAAATCTTATTTTAGAAGTGCTGTAGCCTCTTGCCATGTTAAGACAACACTTATATAAGAGTGAGTTTATTGACACTATTATTTAATGTAAGTGTTAGCCTATTTATTTTTCATTTCCATATAGGACTATCTGATGTGTAATAGACATTAATTTTCCACAGTAAATCCATTATCATCTTTAAAGCACCTGTCCTTTCCATTAAGAAGAGAAAAACAGCAGTGGATTGGCTGGAACGGTCTATACACACACTCACACGCACACACACACACACACACACACACACACACACACACACACACACACACACACGCATATACACACTCAGGGTCCAGGCCTGCACAACTGAACTGACGACAGCAGGCAGGACTTCAAAAGGTGAGACATCCCATAACTCACATCAGTCTCCTGGCAATCCTTGATTTTTCCAACAAATCATACTTAAAGAATGCTAAGGGTAAACAACTCCAGCTGAATGACAAGTTCCTCAGGGTTGTGGCTCGCCCCCTCTAAAACTGGGTCTCCACGGTGTGTGTCATCTTATTGCTCTGCGTAGAACGTGACTTTCCATTGAAGACGGGACACAAATCCATTATCTTTAAACAGACTATTAATTAGTTTGCTGTTACCTTTGGTGTTGTTTGGTATTTTGTGTCAGTGTAACACATAGTAAGGGACACAGGCTGTGTCCGAAGTCACTCCCTGGTTCACTACTCCCTATTTATTGGATTCACAATAGTTTACTCAATAGTTAGCAGTGAATTGATATTTCAGACATTTTCTTAATGTCATAAAGTAAACGATCCCAGGCTCCTCCAGTCCGCATGTCGAAGTGGGCAATACTGAACCCCAAATCACTGCCGAAGGCATAGCCATCGGTGAGTGTGTGTGTGTGTGTGTGTGTGTGTGTGTGTGTGTGTGTGTGTGTGTGTGTGTGTGTGTGTGTGTGTTTGTGTGTGTGTGTGTGTGTGTGTGTGTGTGTGTGTGTGTGTGTTTGTGTGTGTGTGTGTGTGTGTGTGTGTGTGTGTGTGTGTGTGTGTGTGTGTGTGTGTGTGTGAATGAGCATTAGATTAGATCCTGATGAGCAGTTTGGCACCTTGTATGGCAGCCCTGCCATCAGTGTAAATGTGAATGGGTAAATGTTGGCATGTAGTGTGAAAGCGCTTTGAATGGTCTGAAGTCTAGAAAGGTGCTACATAAATGCACTCCATTTACCATTAACCATTATGTTCTGTGATAACAGACAGCTGTTGAGTCACGGAACTGTAATTTTCGCATCTGTAAAATGAGGCGTGTTGCTTTGTGGGATTGTTAGCAGAAAGTAGTGTACACGCCATGGACTTTATATAGTGGATACATCTACACACTCAGAATATGAGCACTCAAATGAAAATGGATGACAGTAAATAGAGTGCAGTATAAATAGGGAGGGATTTCAGACACATCCGCAGTGGCAGGTTCACTTCATTCAAAGTCATTCTTAATTTTTGAAAAAACTAGTATTTTACACAGAAGGGAAATGAACAGGCCTCTCATTTCTAGTTGGACTCTGGATTTTGTCAATTGAGAATACAAATGTGAGTGCTAAAACTCAAAGTTGAGTTGCATAAGAGAAAAAAGAACCAAAAGTCTTTATCCTACCCTGTTGAATTAAGCCTGTAAATTAAGTGACCTCACAATTATTTTCTCAGAAATACCTGTCACGAACTGGCCAATTCAGCAGCCGTCAAAAGTGAAGCTTTTCTCTGATTTGCTTCCAGAATCAATTCAACAATTAACGCATTACAGAAACATTTCGTTTATATGTATGTTCTTATTTCCCCGGTGTTGAGTCATGTCAATAAATACCATGGCAGCACACAGTGTTCACAGACTATCCTTTGACTGAGAAATATGTTCTAGTCAAGTTTAGTGTGCTTTCTGTTCTTCTGGCCAGCAGGCCACCTACATAAAGCACTGCTCCCATCCTTCCCTCCTGACGGTGCACAGCAGGGTTTCTCAAACTGTTTTCCCTGGTCTGGGTACGACAGTTCGGCTGCTTCAGGTGGCAGGAAAGATGGGATTGATGGGAAAGATTGGACAGATACAGAGTGTATGGCAACTCCTAAACCCCCTAGAGTAATAATGTAATAAGACTTATTTCACCACGGTCGAAAGTGATCTAGGTATTGAAAAGCTCTAGGTATTTTCTGACAGCCACATCTGCACCAACGCTGCGTTTTAATGAGCTTATGACTTTGTGTTTGAGCAAAGGCTTGTTAAAGGGTTCATGAACAATCGGTTCTGAGTCAGTCTCCTCCTCCTCCTGCACACTTTACAACATGTGAGTAAGGCGGTTTGGGAGTGAGAGCAGACACGGATGTGATCATGTGAGAATGGATCACCCATCTGTACTTGGATAACAACTTTTTAATCACGGGCCATTTGACACTGCCAGAGGCAAAATACATTCCTTCACAACAGTGATTGTGGTGAGGCCAAATGTGAAATATGGTTCAATAGAGCAATATAATGGATTTTCATGACAGGAGAATTTCTGCGTATCACAACATGGGGTCTTAAGTTTTTAGATTTGGTGATCATTATGGTTAACTCTGTACTCGGCAAAACTCTGAGATCTGGGAACACACCAGCATTGCTACAATGAAGTCGGAAAGAGCAAGAAATAAGGCATAAGGCAAGTAGGTCAAAGTTGAACCAAAAGGTGAACTGTGACGGACGTTTACAACAGATTTTGTTGAGTTGTAATTTGATTGTTCAGCAAATAAATTTGGCTAATATGGGATTACCTACAACCTGTCTACTAGCATGACTGCTCATGTGTCTAGTCCCATCAGATTTGTCTTTAGCCATGTTGCTCTTTTCAGCAATTAACTTGGTGAGTGTACAATGTTATTATTATCAATCGATAGGATGGCTAAATCTATGAAAATTTTATTAAAGTACACTTTAAAAATACAGAATTTAACCTTTACACCCACACACCAGAAAATGCTCATTTTTGTGACTGTCTTGGAAGCCACTGACAAACAATGTCACCCTAACAATAATCTGAAACGTGCTCATGCTGTACTGTATGGGTCGTTTTGAAATGTAATTTGTCATTGAAGTTAGGAGATTTGTTGGGTTTAATATATAGAAACAGTACAGTACAGCCAGCTCACCCATTAAAGCCCTGTTCAAATAGCACTTCATTGTTCTGCTGCAATGGTCGTGAGGTGACTTAAAATAAATAGGCAGCCAATATATGAATGTATCCAACCCCGAGAATCACAGTGAGAAAAGCAAACACAGGAAATTGTTTAACTCCTTTCTCTCCTCTGATTTTCTTGCTCTCTGAAAGGGAAAATAACAATCAACAGCTCCATGCTGTTTTTCTCCAATTCTATTCATCCACAAAAGAAATTGAATTTGTTCCAATAATGGTTGAGAAAGAGAGTAAGAGTCTGTTTTTATTGGAGTTTTAGGTGTGTTTTAGTTAGCCTCATAAAGGCCTGTGGTAATCATGGCCAGTGCGAAATACAGAAGTTACTATATTCACACATCCAAACCGAATAGTTTATGTTGCTTAGACAGACCGTAACTGTATACGAAGATTGATGTTAGTCGCAATTTGCCATTTAGAGCTCAACGTATCAGATATTGAGAGAATTACTCCAAATATTTCCACACAGCGTTCTCCAGAACACTGTTTCCTTTTTATACGCCTCTTTACACGCTAGACAGACATTCCAACCGGCTTTGCAATTAATATGCTAAGTGGTGCAAAGCCTCACAATGTCACTTTTCATTTACATCTCCAGCACTGTTTATATCTTTCACTCGTGTGTCAGTCTCTACGCTGGGTAAACACCTCGCTCTGACAGCTGCTGCACACCTTTTTTCATCCTCAAGCTCTCTCTCTCTCTCCATGACTCCATGGCACTTGGCCTGCTGTTTACCAGCTGGGGACACGGGCCAGGGTTGACAGGGAAGACATTGGTGACCACCGCAGAGCATCCATCACTCACACATACACATATTTAGACACATGCGCAGGCACACGGTGAGGGGAAACTCTTGTGGATGAAAGGGACAGGTGACCACCTCGGGGCGTCCATCTACTCACACACATAGTGTATAAATACACACAAACAGGCTGCTGCTTGTGTAGCGGAGGGTCACAAATGACCACCTCAGAGCACCCATCACTTCACACACACACACACTCTCACACACACACACACACACACACACACACACACACACACACACACACACACACACACACAGACTTGGCTATTCCAAGCAGAGGGTTTTTCCTCTTACGGTGAAACACACACCTTGTGGCCAAATGCCCTTTTGACGTACGCAGTGCCAGCTGGGAAAACATAGCTAGCTGCATGTGTCACCACCAGCCTGGGCAGCAGGAAAGAAGCCCTGAAGAGGAGGTGATGGAGGAGAAGGTGGTGGGGGTCAAAGGGTTGCTTCTCCCTCATGTGAGAGTCTCAGGTGAATACAGGTGTGTAGTGGTAGGTGGCTGTACCCTCCACTCCTTCAATTTAAGTATAATACCATTACATGTAAAAGTCCTGCATTCAAAATTGTACTTTTTAGAAGAACAGCCAACAGTTAAGTTAATATAAAGTTATATTATTATTTATTATTAGATATAATTTCTGATGCGTTTAAAAAAAGATATATACTGTATGTATGTATGGGAGAAGAAGTATAAAACAGCCTATGCAATACTGTGAAGTACAAGAGCCTTACAATTGTAGATTACACTACTAGAGTGAATGTGCTGCTGTGTACTAGAGGTGTGTTTACAGACCACAGATCACAGAGGACAGCATTGCTTGTTAAAAGGGCATGAAATTGTTGCACAACTATTGAGCTAACAATGGTCTGGATGGCGTTGATCAACACTTGTGAAGCCCTGTGGTGCCCTGGCTGCCGATGTAACGTATAAACAAAGATCACGCCGGAGTCATCATCTCTGTGTGGTGATGCCTTTCCCTCTAGTTAGCTTGCGGCTGTCGTTGGTGTTGGTGTTGTTGTTGTTGACGAAGTTTAATAAAGTGCCTGGTATGCTCACTTTATATTTTTAGTTGTGCATGTGAACAATTAGCTAGAGACACTAGCTTGTAGGTTTGGAACAACAGCAAGGGAAAGGACTTTTGTTCCCTGAGTGGATTTTCCTGATGACGCGTCTCCACAGGGAAGTACACCTATTGCCAGCAAGGGGAATGCCTTAAAGGCGAAAGTCAGGTTGATGCCATAAATTAACATGACTGGCTGCAGCCTGTATCTGCAAGATGGACAGGGATTTGTATATCTGTATTATTATTATTATTATTATTATTATTATTATTATTATTATTATTATTATTATTATTATTATTATTATTATTATTATTATTATTATTATTATTATATTTTACCTAGGGATACGATAAATCCCCCCCTGCCCAGAGGTGGGTATGCACCTTGTACCTGCACCACTACATCTCTGCCTTGATTGTATCTGTTAATTGTTTATAAACATATGACCCTAACCCTAACAAGTTTTATTGAATTGTATTTCTTTAACAAGCTTTTTTTCATAGATAGATAATGCTTAAAGTTTGAAAAACTTGTTTATTGTAATAAGTTTTACACAAGAGTTTCACTTCACCTTTTCTTTATTGGGTTTTTTTAAGGTTTCGACACCTAATTAATGTGTGCGATGGTGTGTGTTGTTTTTATAACCTTGTAGATGATGTCACGACAGTTGCAGACATGGAGTAAGCAAAAGGTGGGGGGGATAGAACTAGAGGCATTAGCTCCGACTTTTGTTTCTACACAGTTGAAGGCCCCCCCACCGCATGCCCAATCCATCATATGTGTTTTGTATCTGCTGGGGAATAGACTGACTCATCGCATGTAGACTGTGGGTATGAGCCTGCCATTGGCCGCATATTTCACGTAGCATTCTCCTCTCCCCCTCCACTTTTTGCGGTTTTGCAAGGGCATCGTCGCCGCACCCTGTGCTGAGGCCACCCAAGACGATTGGGATTGGTTTAAAGAAATACAAACAAGCCATTGCCATTTTTCACCTATGGCAGAATAATAATGGGTGCAGAGAGTGAACAAGTGACACTCTTTTGTCTCACAGCATTGACTGTCAAGGTGTCCCTGAACATCCATCTATAACAGTAAAGTTGACTGGAGTGAATGGATGTATGTATCATTATGTCACCAGACATAACCACATGTTTTTGGTTATTGGCTGAGTACAAGAGTGCTATTTTTTTTCTCTAAGCAGGTGTGATGCCTGTATCTGATCATTCAGTCAATAAAATCTCATTGTCACACATGTTGACATCAGTGTAATTTTCACTAATAGTTGACAGACTCTGCCCTTAAAAAATAACTAAAAAATCAGCGCCAGAGCTCTGTAAAACAGCACCTAATCTTTTCACTTTCTTGGACAGGCCTTTCAGGTACATACTGTACTTAAAGTGTGTGTTGTGGTAGAGCGAAGCATCTGTTTTACATTTAGTTAAGATGTCTGTTTACAGTTCAGCAGTGAGTTATCCCTGTACTATAAATACTTTATTTGGACAGTGGGAGGTTCAGCTAAGGTGCCTTTACATTACCTCAAAGTACCTTAAATAAAAAAGGTTAAATTCACTAAAGCATGCACTATTACAACCCTAAAACTATGAATCATTACATTTAAAGTAGTCTCATCTCAAACTGTACATGAATCACTTTGTAGTAAAATCCTTGTGTGAATTATGACTTCTCAACATAAATGTCTTTTTCTCCCTGCCGCAGAAACCCTTTTGAGCTTTGTGGATGACATCTTGTCTGGGGCCAGGTCTCCATGTGTGATGTTAGGGGACATCCCCAACCTCCTGTCCTCCTCCATCAGCATGATCATTCGCTGCCTGGAGCCGGACACCACATACATGTAAGTATAACTCTCTTTTAAGTTTAAGTATAACTCTCCAAACTGAACATTGGCCGAAGAACCAGTTCTCTGTCCAAATCAGTTCTAAAAGAAGCTTCTGCCCTGTCAGATGTGTTTGGATTGAAGATAAAGGAAATCTCTGCCTTCCTTTATTCACACACATTTAACTGCATTTAGAAACGGTGTTCCATTTCTATCCAATGTACCAAGCAAGCAAGTTTTGAGTATGGATTGTGTTCACAATTAAAAAGTGACTTATTTAGGTGTAGGCCTACTAAAGAAAATCCACAATGCATACTAAAAACATTTGCATTTTTGAGTCTGCTTCTCCTCAAAACTATTGTCCCACAATGCATTGCACATTGGAAATGGAGGAGCTATTCACAGCTGGAAAAGATTAGAGCAATTGTAAATGTGGTGAGACAGCTCTAGAAAGAACAAACAAGAAATCATCGTAGGAAAAATATTTGCTTTTCTCTTTAATTGTCAGTGTCATTCAAAGTCGCAGTTTGATTGACATCTTAAATTGTACACATTGCATCATTTCCTGTCATAATGAAACCGTTAACTATGCTGATTTCTTCTATACTAACGGCAAAGATAGTATACTATAGGATTAGTAGTAGCCTATATATAGTATGTACAATTAGTATGGAATTGTTTAACTGAAAAAGTTTATTCGCCATAAACAGGATATAGCCTACTAACAGACATTAGCTGGAGCTAGCAACATTTGATGTGTTTAGCCTAGCTAAAGTTGGCACAAAGAAAAGAGTGAGAAATACAGTAGCTAGCTTAGCTCAATCAAAGGTATCTTCCAACATCTCCAAAGTGGCACATTTACAAGTTAGTCTATTATAGGCTACACATATAAAAAGAGAAAAAGAGACTTTGTGGTTTAACAAGCAGTTAGCTTCCACAATTAGAGCTATTTACTGACCAAAAGCCGTCTATCAGCGTTCTCTTTGAACTTGAACCAAATGTTTCGCCTTGTGTTATTTGCACAGATTTGACAGCTAGACATTGGGCAAAAATATTATAGTTTTGGAGATAAAAGAAGGCAAGGGGGATTTCTTGTTCGTTGTTTTTGGAATGTTTTAGCTAGTTATCATAAAACAATACCCTCTGCACTAAGCTAGGCTATACACCTCACTTAGGTATAGGCTTATAGGCCTATGTCTTGAGAAAAAGGAGAAATAATTATATATTATTATATTATATTTATATTATATTATTATATTGACCTTCTGATGAAACTCTGGGAAAGATAGCAAATTAGAAAATTTCCCTGAAATGGAGTAGGCTACACTATAGGTTAGAATCAAGTACATTGTAAAAAATGTCTTAAACAGTGTCCTGTTTTTACTTCCACTAAGCGTTGACAAATATTTCAAATCCTACACATAGTACCTTTGATGTACATTAGCTATAGACTGTATATAAGAAGTAGAAGAAGATATAATAGAAGATGTAGCCCCCAGGCCGGAAAATTTAATCCAATGGTCAGCAAAAAGATGTTCGATTGTATAGAAGTCTATGAGAAAATGACCTTACTACTACTACTAATGAGTTTATGGTCTCAATCAAAAGAGTGAGTGTATTTCCTGACATACTGTACTATCCACTAACTAAAGTTTTTGATGTGACATGCTTACTGACCAACGTAACTCAGGGTTATTTCAGAGCCAGGCATTAGAGTAAGGGTGCCATCTAAGGTACGCTTTTGGTCCAGTATCAGCAAGTAGAATTTTAATTGGGATAACTTGGGTAATTTTAAGTTACGGTTGGGGCTGAAAAAATAATTGATATTTGAAATAAATGTTGTAGTCCATACAATAATATTAGATACAATTATAAGACAATTAAATCAAAGTATTTTTTTTTCCCATGTTACTTACATTCAATTAGTTCTGTATGTGTATGCCTGAGTAAAGACATTTTAACAATGTGATGCAGTAACCAAGATGTTGCACACACACAGATACACACACCAGATGCTCTCATGCACATGCTGACACTTATCTCACAGACAGCCTGCCACGCACCCCTCATAGAGAGGCTAAAGGCAGATTAAGGTGGAGAGAAAGAAATGGAGAAGCAGAGGCAAAGTTTGGGGTAGAAGAGAAAGGAAAAAGAGTGAGAAAAACAGTTTGGATGTATGTGGCCTGGATAAGCAGCTACACTACACATGCACTTTTAATCCCAGCATCAGCGGGACTCCTGCTCTCTCCATCCTGTCTGGCAGCTCATTCGTCTTTCAAGCCGAGGCGACGTCTCTCCCTTCAGAGCGCTGCACACTCCTTATATTTTCTGTACAGGCAGAGTACTTACAAAGCTTTGGATTGGTGCCTTGTAGGGAGAAAATGTATTGTGTGGGGAGAAGTATGCGCATTATGTAAGCATGACACAGAAAACATACTGCGCAGCTGCATAAAAAGTTAAGTCCAATGGTTAAGACATGTTGGAAATGTTTAAACGTTTAAAGTCTGTTGCTGGAAACGTGTCATGTCTCTCTTTTAGTATGCATATCTGTACTAAACTGTTTTATTTGTAATCATCAATTTAAGTAAAATCTCTCTAAATACCTCAAAGCTGATGTTAAAAATGTGAAACAAATTTTATTTTATTAATTCCTCTTTCTCTGCCACCGATAGTAAATCTTTGGTGCTGCAGGTGGATGTAGTTTGTGGTTTGCCCACTAGGTGGAGATATTCATTCAGTGAGGTGACAGGTTATTAGCCCTGTAAAGAAGTGCTTATTGTCAGTCTGGCACTAGAGAAAGTCCTGCATTGAAAATTCAGGCTCTTATCTTCAACAAGTGGAGGCTTTTTAATTGAATGAACAATGAAATGATGATATGATGTTGGTACAGCAGATTCATCTAAC
The DNA here is from genome assembly GCF_900634415.1 of Cottoperca gobio. NCBI lineage: Eukaryota > Metazoa > Chordata > Actinopteri > Perciformes > Bovichtidae > Cottoperca > Cottoperca gobio. The sequence goes on from NC_041371.1 coordinate 16,782,629, forward strand.
TCCACTGCTGAAAAATCTATATGACTGGAGTAGGTTTTGTAGAAAATGTCTCGCTCTCGCTCACAATCAGCAGCAGTTTTATAATCCGTTTCACATGTGTTTATGTGTCCAGGTTCCGGCTGTGGGCAGTAGACAACACAGGACGCCGTTCCAGTCCAAGTGAGGTCACCCTCAAAACTCCGTGTCCAACTGTGGATGACTGTCAAAGCACAAGGTGAGGAAAGAGACATACACTGCAGTCAGAGAGGTGAATCATCTTTCAGTAGTGACCACAGGTGGCTCACAGAGATGACTTTCATCTAACACTGTACATATAGTTGAGGTGATCGTCTAGAGTTTGCTTCATTTATGTATACAGGATTTGTGTGATTAAATGTGTTTATTGTATTAAAGGAAAATTGACAGAGGAGATCATGTTTCTTAATTTTCTAGTAACCAAATATAAGTATAGTTCACTCAAAAGACAGACATTTGTTCTTTGTGTTTGCAGTTATGTTTCAAGGCCTCACAAAACAGATGTTAAAGATCACTTCATAGAGCGAGTCATAAAGTCACAGAGAGATAGTTTTCCTCTCTGGAGTAGAACTGTTTATAGACACTGTAAACTACAATTCCATGAGGATATTGACTGTAAAAACATTGTTGAAGTTGAAATGTTTTGCCACTCTCTGTACAAGCGATAGATTTATAGCAAAGACGTTATTGTGGATCCTGCTGCTTTTTTGAATCAGCCATTGCAAAAAGGCTCCAACCAGTGAAGTGTGATACTACTGGCTTACGCTGTTGATTTCAATGCCTGGAAATAAATGACTGGTGTGGAATACAATAGGTCCACTCTGTGGCTCTGTTACCAACAGATTTTATTGACATTGTTAACCAAGTGGACAAGTTATGACTTACCTGAGGTAAAAACGATTTCCCATTTGAAGATAAAATTCAACCACTTATTTATCAAGGATTTGGAATTTATTCTTTTTTAAATGTTATTCATTTCAAGATATGCATGTAGAATCCATGTGTCTTGTTAATCTAAAATGCAAAGTGGAGCAGCAGTAGAAGAAGAGAAAAAAAAGGAGAAAGCATCACATTTCTACTAATAGACATCCCATAGATGTGCCCTATTGTTCTACACAAATTCTGGTAAGGTGGAGTATTTATCGGATGTAAAAGCTCTCCTCCAGTAGGACAACAAACCCGAACAGTTTACATGGACGACATGTTTTTAACCTGATTGAAATCATTCAGATTAGAGATTCAACTGTTTACGGTGACGCTGGATCCGATAAGATGTCCCAACACACCTAGTGTCTCTAGAGCTGCAATGATTGTTTGACTGATAGATGAATTCAATCGATAGAAAAACAATCAGCAACTATTTTTATAATCAATTAATCCTTTAAAATTCTCTCGTTCCAGCTTAAAGTGATCTTTATGTGATAGTGATCTGAATGTATTTGGATTTTGGACTGTGGAAGACATTTGAAGACATAACCTTGTGCTTTCGTGAAATTTGAATCAGTGTCTTTTTTCTGACATTTTATAGACCATATGATTAATGGAGAAAGTAATTGGCAAATTAATTGATAATGAAACTGTTTCTTAGTTGCAGCCCTAAGTGTCTGACAGCTTTTTCTCTTGTCTTCCCTTAAGCAGCACAAATCAACCTTGGTAGCTGCCATGATACTATATGAAGTCGTCTAGTATTGCTTATAGTTGTTGACTGTGTTTGCCCTTCCAGAAATATCCGATAAAATCTACAACCTGTTCAACGGTTACACCAGTGGGAAGGAGCAGCAGACGGCCTACAACAATCTGATGGACCTGGGCGCTCCAACGCTCCACCGCGTGCTCTACCACTACAACCAGCGCTACGAGAGCTTTGGAGAATTCACCTGGAGGTGTGAGGATGAGCTAGGACCCAGGTACAGTTATCATTTGACCCCTTTTATTCAAGATCTTTCTGGCTTAAAAATATAATGCTAGTCTCTGAGTTTTTAAAGCAAGTCTCCTTTTTAGAAGATGGACATTACATCACCTTATAAGCAGCCTTTGGCATCGCTACTGCAGTAAATAAGGAAGGAAAATGACAGAAACGGTGACTGTCAAACGTTTGGAATTCCGTTTGAATTTCAGATGTGCCCTGATATGTAAACACAATATGCATTCCTTCTAGTAAAATTGATCATCAACTTCACGGCCAATTTATCAGAAGGACGCAACAATATACAAGTCTGACTCAGGACACCCCCGGAGCTCTGCTCTGAGACTTTTACAGTATACCAAAAGACTGAGCCATTTTAACAGTCTCTGAAATTGTACAGACACAGTGTGTGTGTAAGTGTGTGTGTGTGTGTGTGTGTGTGTGTGTGTGTGTGTGTGTGTGTGTGTGTGTGTGTGTGTGTTGCGTACGTGCGTGCGTGCATGCGTGCGTGTGTGCGTGCGCGTGTGTGTGTGGTGTGCGGCGTGTGCGTGCGTGTGCGTGCGTGCCTACTCTATTTATGAATTGCCCTCCTACCAAGAAAGTGCAATCTGTTGTATTGGACTTTGAACAATAACCATACAGCGTAGCAAGACTCCAGAAAGGTGGCAACTGGACAAGAGTCTGGCTTTACATAGCAATTGGGAAACCCAGATACTGGTTTAGCTGTTGCAGTCCATAAAAATAAACATATGGCAGATTTGGAGTGGGCTAAAATTTTATATATGCTTCATTAGTGATTACTGGTTATGTGAAACTCTTAACCAACCAAAACCAACAATGAATGTGTGTGCATGTACTAAAGTCTGATGTCTTTTATTCCTCTATGCCATAGGGCTCCATTGTTGTACAACATCTACTGAAAACACATCAATGAGATGCACTGTTGACCAAGCGTCAACCTCCGGGTCTGAAAAGTGAAGCCAATGCGGCAGTGCCTTCATTCTCTCTAATATCCTGTCCGATTGTATAGAAGTCTATGGGAAAATGACCCTACTTTTCACTTCATTTATTACCTCAGTTAACATTTTCCTGATAAGTTTATGGTCTCAATCACTAGATTCAAAAGAAATTCTCACGCCACTCCGCTCACATGCACTGCACTGGACAAATATAAGGTTATTGTCCACCGACAGTGCCACCGACACTGCTGCCTTTGCCAGGCAACTGGGACGCAGAGACCTCCAGAGAGCTGGGGATGAGAGCAGGGGGGTGGGTGTCAGATCTGGGCAGAGCAACAGAACAAAAGCTCTGACACAGGAATTGTGCTGGCAACTTTGCCCAGTCGGGATAAGTGTCCCTGAATTCCCTGTTGACTGTTTCACAGGCAATGTGGAGCATTCGATTAGGTTATTTTAAATGCTATAAATGAATGTATTTATTTTCTGGCATATTTCCCAACAGACATTTTGGTCATAGATAATTTCAACTATCGGACAAGTGATTCCGGCAAAATGCTGGCATATGCCACATTGCGTAAACCCTGCGCCTGATACTGATGTGTGCTACCAATGTAAAATAACACGACCCAATGCGGTCAGTTCTGCCAGCCTTTGTCATGTTCAGCAGAGGGAAGGAGAGAAGTGGTGAACAAAGAAATAGCGGCGAAACAGAGTAATAAGGATAAGCAGTGACAATAGATGACGCTTTTGGAATGGTTCCCATTTTCAAGTTTGCAGTCCGAAACAACAATGCCTACACCCATGTAGCCCCCCGTGTGTTCTTTCAGCACTGTGCCGCTTTCAGTCTGAGTAACCTCTTAAGATTTAAAGCTGTGAAACTAAGCTAAACATGACTGTCACAGTCTGGCTCTATGTCCAGCTGCCCTCAGAGTTGTAGATTCAGTTTTCTGTTCGCTGTGTTTTTTGTTCCTGTGCTGCTTGTCCCTCCTTTGCCGATCTACGCACCTTCTCTGTATCCGCCTCGTTAGTTCTTCCATGCTCCCCTTTTCCTGTTTAAATCACCTCATTCTCCTCACCTGAGATTCTCCACCTGCACTTCATCCCTTCGTCAGTTAAGTTTGTATTTGAGTCCTGGTTTTTAGCTTAGTTTTTATTTGGTCCTTGGTTTTGTTTTGTCAGTTTAGCCCTGTTATAGCTTCAAGGTCCTATTGCCTGCAGTCTCCTGCGTTTGGGTCCACCAGCTCCACTCTTCATGACACTAACCTGTTCCCCTCTTGTATACAACTCAAACATGAGCGTACTAAGACGTGAAAAGGAGGCAGCCTTTCTTCTCAAAACCAAAACACTCTAAACAAAACCAAAACAATCCTAATCCTATATCGAGAAGAGCATATCTTTCACACATTTTTCAAAGAAAGCTGTCATTTGTTCCAAAACTCATAACTACAAAGACGTGGTACAGTTGCACACACAGACAAATCTCCATGGGACCAGCCCATTCAAAGCTCAGCGGAGTCCGACTCTTTGTTTGGATTCTCCAAGGTGGGCAGATGTTCTGCTCTCAGCATCCAAAGCGCTGTCTTTGTTTGTAGGCAGTTGTTTGTATGAATTACAGTTACGGGGGAAATGAATTCAATCTGACTGGGAAGCCCAGTGAGCTGAACCTCTGAGACATCACAAGGCCATTTAGTAACGCACAACCAGGGAGGGCCCACAACTTCCCCCCCAAACTATGGATAAGTACCCATAATGTCAAATTTTAGCTTAATGTTTTATAAGCAGAGCCATGTGTCCAATGTAAAATATACTTATAAACAGCAGCCTTTGGTACGTGCTTTCACTTTGGCAGGTGAAACTGATGAACCACGGCTCCCTTAATTCTCTGTTTCCTTTTTGTTTTTGTCTGTGGGTTCCCCGCCCTAAATGGAAGGTTGTGTTTAATCAAATCAAATCAAATCAAATTTATTTGTATAGCCCAATATCACAAATTATACATTTGTCTCAGTGTGCTTTACAGACTGTACAGGTTACGACACCCTCTATCCTTAGACCCTCGCATCGCACAAGGAAAAACTTCCTAAAAGAAACCCCATAATTAAAGGGGGAAAAATGGAAGAAACCTCAGGGAGAGCAACTGAGGAGGGATCCCTCTCCCAGGACGGACAGACGTGCAATAGATGTCGCATGTACAGGATAAACAACATAGTACAAATACAACATTTGACAGAAATTATGTTGTGTTGGAAAAAAAAAGAGAAAGTATGGATGAATCCAGGAAAATGTCAATAAGGCATCCCGGTGTCCAGCAGGACCAGGTCAGCAGGCGCTGTCACGATTCATGATCCTGACGTAAACTTTATCAGTGGCAACCTGCCACATGAGAGACAGACACTCCGGGGATAATACCCCGGATGGTGAGTTAGTAACATACATTTACATAAATGTATACAGATAGAGAGGGAGAAGAAGGGAGAAAAAGAGAGGGGAGGGAGGGGAGGAGAGAGAAAGAGAAGGAAGAGAGCAGGGAGGTGTCCCCCGGCAGTCTAAGCCTATAGCAGCATAACTAGGGGCTGATCCAGGGCAAACCTGAGCCAGCCCTAACTATAAGCTTTATCAAAAAGGAAAGTCTTTAGCCTACTCTTAAATGTGGAGAGTGTGTCTGCCTCCCAAACACAAACTGGAAGCTGGTTCCACTGCAGTGTTTAATAGGGACCATGCTGGAAAGAGTTGATGTAATTGAGGGAGTTGCTTCTGAAGTGTTCCATTAAAATACACTTAAATTAACAGCCCCCCAATTTAGTTAAAGGGAGGGGTGATTAATGTTAATAAAGGCTCCTCAGAGCTGGGAAAGCAGAAGAGAAGTGCATTCAAGGTGAGGCCTGGCAACAGGGGAAGGAAGTATAAACATGTTTTGTTTGGCCAAGTCATAAAATGAACATTAGACTTGCTATATATCTGGTTTGGTGTGAGGAAACACTCTCCCTGACACGGAGCTGGATGCTGTCTCTTGTTACCAAATTGAGCAGGCATTTAGGGAGGTTAATGGACTTACAGCAACACTGCTGTGTGTCTAAGTGTGCTGACAACTTGCCCGCGGTGTCAAACACTTTGTTTCTCTGACGTTATTTGACCGTTGGTAAAAACAAATCCATCAGATAAATGGTTGCCAGGATAAAAATACTACTGATCCTCTTTAGTAAACCAAAATAATGGTCATACGAAGTTTCTGACTTTTTAAGAATCCAGTGTTAGTGTTGGCCCAGTGTTGCAAAAGCAGCTAAGATCATTGTGATCATTGTCATTCAGTTGACTCTAACAGTGGGGTCTGATCTAGATTTGCTCTTTGTATTTGTGTCTTAGCATGAATAAATATTATGCTCATATTCGGATAAAGATTATATCCATAAACATTTTTCCAAGCCAATGGTTTGTTGGTCTAAGTATCACAGCGTTGTCTGGCTGGTAAACATTGGGTATGTGTGGAGATACTACTGTTTATTCCACCCATCAAATCATTAGGGGTCTAAATATCAGTGCTGAAACTGTCTTGTTCTTGTTGCTGTTGTGAGACGTCTTCATCTTGGTCTTGTTAGTCTTCTTCCTACATGTTTCCTACATTGTTACCTAAAAGTACAGTCTCTTTAGCTCAGAAACCAAATCAAATCAAACCGTAAACATGCCAGGTCCTTTTTTGTCGTAACTTTATTGTTATTCATTAATATGTCTTTGTTGGTGTATTGGAACATGTCTTGGCATGTTACCGCCACCTGTGCAATAGTGGAATAGTATGACACCATTGGTAGGCCTGTGTATCGTGTCATCAGCGTAGAAAAACAGCTCCATCGTGCTACTAGAAGTCTGAAACTCCACAGAGAACCTTTAAATGATATCCATCATAGGAAAATGAGACGAGACAGTTCTAGACTTGTTCTCCATAACAGCCCCTCTTCAAAGTGTTAGTTCAGATTTTTTTGAAGCGCCGTTATATGAGGTTCTTTTTTCAGTCAACCTTCAGTAGATGGGGGTTAGCAGTAATTTTACCTCGCAGAATACGGGAGTTGCAACTTCAAACAAACTAGAATGGCACTAGTAGGGTGCAGTTCCCCGCCAAGACCAATTGTGCATTTACACGCTCCTCAGATTGTCTCAAATTGGGAAGTCGTTCTTCGGACTTTGGTGCGTTCATGAGCTGTAAGTCGTAATGTGGAAACGAGATAGACGGTAAAAAGAAGATGTATTTTATTGTTTAGAGCATAGGTCTTCAACAGGGGGTCCGCGGAGGTACTGCAGGGGGATCGCGAAATTGTTTGTAGATTTGTAGGTAATTATTTTCTTTATTTTTTTTATTACAATTTTTTTGCTTTGCCATTCACATTCCCTCCTTTGCTGTACTTTGCGAAGGGCGGCGACACACACCTACAGTTAGAGACAGAGTGGAGGAAAGGAGAGGGGTGAACTAAAATACATTTCTGCCACACACCCCCTGCCACGAATTTGAACTATCCCTTTAAGTCCCTTTTGTTTGTGGTTTAGTCTTAAATCATCATTCCTTTGGCCACTTGAGAAGGAATATACCTCTCCACCCAAACAATCTGTGGTACCGCCGACAGTAAACAACAGAGCAGACAGGCTAGCACACACACATATACACCACATACTGTAGATGTACAGACACGCACACAGTTTCATCTTCCCAAATCAGCTCAATGTTTTATGAAGGGAATTCCTCAGTTTCCCTGTCACAAACAATGAGGCCTGAATAAGATTTTCATTAGCTGAGTCAAAATACAGATAACAAGAACTCTGCACAGGCTCTGACTCAATGTAAACTCCTATCAGCCAAGTAAGCAATATCTGGAAACAAATGAATGAACAAATGTAGCTTTATCTCTCTTGTGGCGGCAGATATTCAGATCTGCTGTTTTTAGAAACATATCAAATCTCACTGACGAGACCCTTTGGCATCCTGCGGAGGACATTTTTGTTGCCTTTTTCATGCAACATTGCGTGACGTTTTAACTCAAACCATAAACTCACCGAAAGGCTGTCTCTTCAAGGCTTGACACTTCTTCTCCTGAGGGCCAGACCTTGTCATCACCAGGAGAGTACCCATCATTTTAGGCACGCTGCATGGCTGTTGACTTATAAACGCTAGATGTTTTGGCTTGGCTGAAAGAAAATCCTCCATCCTGGCCGTTTCAGTCCTGACAGTGTCCTCGGTTACACTCTGTGCACTTTGATGAACTGAAAAGTTCTTTCATTTTTTCCTACTTTCTCTCTATTTTTACATGACAGTCTCTCTAATCAGAGGAGTTCTTGCGATAATACATATTGTTATTGTTGGAAAATCTCTCAGAAATTCATAATCATAATCACAGCAGACTCTTTACTTTGTGTATTTTTGTCCTTCTCTCAACAAGTCAAAGAAGAAGTGTCTTTCAGCTGCTCGTCCAGCAGTGATTTATCAGTTCCTGTGATACTGAATAGTGAACTGCAAATATATACATACTCTGATCTAATATCTGTATACATCGTTATGGATTTACTTAACAATTACAAAGTGTTTTTAGTAATTAGTAATTAGTTGTTTATAAATCAGAAAGATATTTTTAGTGCAGACATGAGGGTAAGTCTTTTACATCCGTATCAAGTACATTTGCTCTTTATCTTATATTATATATACTGTATATATATATATATATATACATATATATATATATATTGTAATTATTATATTGCAACCATGTCTCCTAGAAATTACATTACTTATTTTCAACAGCAAACGCATTACGTTTTTGTAATAATAAGAAAAACGTTATTATTTGTTATATAAAAGGAGAGAATGTTTACTCTGCAATTCTACTATGCACTAAGCGAAAAGAATAATATGGAGCTGTCCTTTTGATAAAATATATATAATAATAATGATAACTGTATAATAATAATAATAATAATAATAATATACTGTCTGGTCTGTCTGTAGCAAAGTTTTATATCAGAGCAGTCTGAGCAACGACTGCATGTAAAATACAAGTTTATCACAGTTTATAAAAGATATTTTGGAAGAAACAAATGGGGGAAATTGGACCGTAGAACCGTAAACATTGCTGAAATTAGGTCCAATTCTAAAACATTTCTTGTGCGATTAATTAAAGCTAAGATTGGGCGTAATCTGTAAAAAGTCTGCCCGGTTTAACCAAAGTGTTTTGCTATAGCCATGTCATAAAGCCGGCTGTGATTTAGGGCATGGCTACCTTGTGATCTGTATGTCACTACCATGGTGTTGTCCGGTGTGTTGTTGTCCGTGTTTTTGTCTTACAACTTTTACCCTTTCAGTGTTTAATCAGTTCATGAAAGTTCATTTTAACATTTTGGTTTCCTAAAAATGTCTTGGGTTGTACTTAGCACCGTCCTCGCGTCCTCTCGTTGTTACTTCTGGTTCCAAATAAAAAGAAGATAGCGATGGCCAAAAACTAAGATGGCGAAAGCCACAATGCCAAACTCGAGGCTTCAAAATCGTAGTCCACATGCCAATTGGTGACAGTCACATAACTATGTCCACTTTTTATACAGTTTGTAGTTGTAGTTGTCTGTTTTGGATCTGGTCTGATAATACTCAGGTTTTACTCAGATCTTTTTTGTTTTCACAATTTTGGGTGGGTGGGTTTTTTCTTTTTGATTGAAACTTTAAATGTGTGTTTGTGTGTGTGGTGCTTATGCAACTTGCCATGCTGATGTGCGCCTTAAAGTGTGAGCACATCTCTATGTATATATCTATGTGTATTGCATATGAGCATGCACATCTCCATGCCTGTCTTCTTAATGAGCACTCGCGTTGTATCTTGGAGACCATTTTCCACTTCTATACATGCACAAGGATTTATGGTGACAACCGTTGCTATTTGGAACCTGTGAAACGTTCCTCTGCTTTCCCAAAAAATGAAAGCATAACAAACCACATTTCTTTTCTTTATTTAAAGCAAATAAATATCCCGATTTCCTCAAACCACTGAAATCTGTGTCAAAATATTGGGAACATAAAGAGGTTTCAGAAAAATGATATGAATGACCGTATGGCAGCACAGCACCAGTACCAACACAAGCGTTCTTGTCTGCAGACAGGCTGACCGAGAAGACTGACATCATTAGAATTGTTATTTCTTTCTCTGCACTTTCCAGAGCAGAAAACGTTACTGAGTTTGCTGCTACGGCTCTGTCGATATGCATTTGCAAAGGGGATGTTGTCCTGCTGAGCATCCATGTAACATGTAACATTCAAAATACGCTCCGATTCCAAAAACAATTCAACAACGATAACAAGTGCTTTTATTAGCAAAGGGGATATTGCTTCTCTTGTATCTCCATATGTAAAATGGTTTGCAAATTAGAGAAGAAAGCCAAAAATAACGCAGAAATATGTTTGACTAAAAGTGCTTTGCCTATTTGAAATGAGTTGTGGCCTATGATGGCATACAGAATGCATTCATTGTCCAGAAATAACATTAACACATACCAGGAAATATGGTGATGTGCTATATGTTTACAGAGCAGCAGTTGATTTGGAGTCAGTATAAGACAGGAGATGAAATACTGTAGCAGCCACAGACCACACGGTGTGGTCTGTGGCTGCTACAGTCAGGGGTCAATGCCAACTTTAAGTTCAAAACACTAAAGAATTGCAGCTTATAAACAAAATAAAAAGGGCGCGTGGGTTAATGGGTGTTTGTCAAAAGGATATTTGTTTGCCACAGAGACGAGAACACACAAGTTAAAGTAAAATATACATAAACAAGCGAACTGCAACTGCACTTTAAGGACCGTGACCTTCAAACGTAATTCTTGACCTTGTGTAATTGGGATGAACGCACCCTCACATTGACACATACATGCCCCTGACATTATCGCCACCATTATATTCATCGTAACCATCATCAGTCCTTTTGAGATCACCAATGAGAATCACGATTGCATCAACCGCATTACTTCCCCCGCCATCATCTCCCTTTTCAGTGTTTTCTTTTTGTCATTTTCACTTCTCCATCTTCATTTGCATGACAATCAGCATCCGAACTGACGACCAGGCGAGTGCTCATGATGATCAGTGGAACACTGTATGTGAAGTCACTGTGGTTTGCTTACACCTGCACATTCTTCACTTGCAAACTGATTTCATGTCAGCATAGGGGAGGCAAGCCCAACAGCTGCAGGCGGGCTTTGTGAAGTCAAGAGTTAATCTAAGTACAAACTATTTAAAAACATTAGTCCAATTAGCTTGAATTGGCAAATGGTATGAATATAGTTGAAATTGTGAATTTAAATAGTGTGGAATTACATGTTTTGATAAAGCAAGTATTCTTGAATAGATAGTTAGTAGTTTTGACTCAGAGTAACAGCAAATGATCATTAGTTAAACAACTTGTATAACTAAACCTTTTGAGTTGAAACAATATCTTCAAGTTGAATTTAGTCACGTTTTTAAGGCAGCAGGAAAAACTTCTAAGTTTAACCAACTTTAAACGTATTATAGTGAAGAGAAATAGAGCTACAGTTTGGTAAAAACACTTAAAATAGATAAATGCTCTTTGTTCATTCTATCAGTAGGATCATTCATTTCCTCTAACTGGTGCATATTGAATGTGTAGCCTGGGTGCTCCGATGTGTCATCAGTTCATCAGTATAATGTGCTGTGGCTCTGGTGACTCTGGTGCGTCCAGCAGACTTGTGGCTTGGCAGAACGGCGACACTGTGCTGTAGAATCGCTGGTTTGGCTGAAGAATGAGGAGAAAGTGTGTGTGGAATGAATGAAATCTTCTACTGCTGCCATAGGCAAACACTTGACAGGCTTTCACTACAAGGGCCAAACGATGATTAATGATTATTTATTGCACTATGAGATGTATTTACGTGACCTCTGTGCATCAGGTTACTAATGGAGAAGGTTTTTCAGCTGGCCTGGTTTGGCCAAAAGACAAGTTCAAGCATTTCATAGTCTCTCCTCTGCCTCTACACAGCATTACTGCCTGTTTTCCTCCACAGGATTGCAGCTCTTTTACCTGCCACGGCCATTCATTTCTTCATTCATTCATTCATTTTTCCACAGTTTTTTACTTACTTTGTACCGACACAGATCTTCAGCAGCCGCTGTGTGCTTTGGGTCAAAGTTGGAATGTGTCAGTAACAGTGCACCTTACCCTGTGAGTTACTTCGGGAAGCAGTGGTAGATGGGTAGGTTTTAGGTTCTGTCATACAGTGATGTCATTCTAAATCAACAGCAAAGCCACAGTGTGATTTATGAACTGTGGACAGTCTAATGTATCTGAAGGCCGATGTGCATCAACACTGAGATTTCAGCTTCTTGCAGAGGCTTGGCAACAAGTGTTTCTCACAGTTTGTTGCATTTCAACGGCTTTCTAAACCTTCATGCTGCGGCCCGGTCTCACTCCCAGGGCGTCCAATGCCGACGCTTGAAATGTGGCCGTCTGTGTCTTGATACCAATACGGAGCATCTGTATGAGACACACCGGTCTTTCAACAAACACAGGCACATCATTATTAGATGCTCAAAGCAATGGACGTTTACCAAGAGAGCGATGGTGTCAAACACAGGAATTTCTACCAGGGGACCGGCATTCATGTCCCATGTCAAACCAAAAGTTTGACATCGGCCTAAAGACGTTACGTCCGTTATTTATTTTAACCCAAACCATGATCTTTTTTCTAACTCATACCAAGGAGTGTTGTTGCCTAAACCTAACCACGTTGTATACTGTAGCATTCTATTAAAAATGTATTATGGCAGCAAACTTCCGCACCACACTATAAGCACAAGTAGATGTCGAAATGACAATTTCTACTGGGGGGGAGCAATGTTTTGTTTTTCCTCGCATGCTCCCATTGGGTATTTGGATGGCTTCTTATGTGACTAAGTAGATGGAGAGGAGCTGTGGCGGTGCAGTGCAATTTTGTGTCAAGAAAAACTTCAGTTTAAACCATTGCTGCTGATCGGACCAAATGCCGTGAGTCCCGAAAGCATCTTAAAGCTAAGATGATCTTGAGCCCGATAGACAGGTCGACAGTGTCAACTAGTCAAAACAGCAGCATACTGAACTGCATTCACCATGTATGTTATTTAAGTTCTATTTGTTTTTTAAACACAATTGCTCTTACTCTCTTCTGACAAGTGTACGGATGTTATTAAGGTGTTGTAAGCTAAAGTAATTAATCATTTCTTCCCTTTGTTCCCACAGGAAGGCCGGCCTCATCCTCTCCCAATTAGACGAACTCTCCCGGTGGTGCAAGGGGCTTCTTCAGGAGCCGAAGATCGGCCTCCGCAGGATGTCCCTCAAGTTCCTGTCCTGCCGTTACACTGACACCAAGGCCTTTGGGCTGAACTGGTCGCACATGGGCCAGGACGTGCACAAGGCCTGCGACGAGCAGACGCTCACCGTCATGTATAATGACTACGGCGAGCCCAAGGAGCTGTAAAATGATTAAAGGTTTGGATGTGTACAGGAATATGGGAGATTTGTCAAACCCAACAAAGAAAACTAATAAAATGCAGGTTTCACATTTGTTCCCATAAGCTATATGCATTCATAGTGTCATAAGCAAATCCTAACTGATTTGAAATGCTATGTACTCCATTTAGCTTTACTACATTATTGGTAAATGTATTCAAAAGTCTAATCAGAGCTTCCAGGTAGCAGATGATCATCTAATAAACTGTGGCTTTGTTGATCCATGCATCTTTGTTGTGCTTTGTTTAAGCTGAAGTCCATTCCTCCCTTTTTTTTGCTTCTTCAGTGCGGTATGATGCATAATAATGAGAATTATTTTCTTTTTTATACATCAAAATCTTAAGTAATCTTAAAGCTGAAGTAAAGCTTTACTTACTCTACATATTGAAGTGTCCTCGGGCAAGACACCGAACCCCAAACTGGTCCCGATGGTTTACATGGGAGCTTCCATCGGTGTGTGGGTGTGAATGTCAAAGGGTTGAATGAGAAGAAAATTGCAAAGCTCTTCACATAAAAGTGTAATATAAATGCAGCCGTTTACTGTGAAGCAGCTGCGGGCACAAGATACAAATGTTTAGTAGACACCAAGGTTAACTTTTTGCTAGATTAAAGGTATGTGATTACATTTGAATATTTTTAGTTGCCGTCTTAGTGTGAAATATTGCAAGGCAGGAATGGACGGACCTACAAACCATCGGAAACCAAAATGGATCAGAAATGTTTTTGATAACCGAAGCACTTTTTGCAGCACGCCATTCCAAGGTTCTCTAATATTTCTTAGCTTTATCAGTTAAATGCAGTATGGCATGAAAAATTCCATGTCTCAATAAAATGTAATGCAATTGAAACAAAAAAGTATTTAGTAGTATTTTAAATGTTGTTGTGTATTCAGTTATGACATTAAATGCAATTATCTAAGAAAAACAAATGACTTAACGTAAGACCTTGCATTTTATTTCTTTGTTGGAACAATCTTCGTTTTAAAACTTTGATACAAAAAGAGGTCATGTTGGTGACGGGGTTTTTTTTACCCTTTGTTTCCAAAAATCTGACATCTTAATAAAGTAGTCGAGATAGAAAAGTGCAGTTTTATTTGGCTTCTTTATTTTTGAAGTCCGATATTAAAAGGTCCGATCTTGGATATGAAGGATTACACAGCGGCTCCTTGCGCCTCTTCTCGTAAAGGTTACATGAAAAATTGATGCAGGATTCTTGTAAAGATCTAAAATGTATTGTAGCTTCAGTTTCCCTGTTACATTGCAATCCTCGCTGCATATGTTGCAGCTTTTGATGCTTGTCGTACGCATTTATTATGAATAACCGCAACACACCCAGCAGGGGAACACTTCACCATCATGTATCTCAGCTGTGATTTGGTATTGGCTGCTGTATTGTGCGGAGTTGCTTATACAGTTTTGAACCATCACTTCTATTTTTTACATATTTCGAATGAAGTCAGCCTCATGAACTATTACTTACAAACCTTACGCGGCGTACTTAAGGGAATGTCACGTAGCAAAGTTATCCATGTTTCTGAAACATGGATAACTTTGTGTAAGCAGATAAAGAGATTTTACTAGAAAGCTAAAAGAAAGATAAGAGAGGTCAGATGGGAGTTATTTTAGTAGTATAGACAAAACAAACCTTGTACATAGCATTATCATAACGTTTTAGCGATATAACCTGCTGAATGTAGTATTGATAGTTTGCATTTACAAATGAAGCCGTAATAAAGGAGTTTTACTAAATAACAGGCACATAAATCAGCTCATTTTCTCCACATGTTCAATAAAACCTGCCAAACTTTATGACAGTATTTTCTTTTATTGTTGAGAGATTTCTCTGACATCACCACTAATGCTAATAATGTGTTTATTGTGAGTATATTTCACTTTAGTTTGATCTCCATTTGTTCTGGGGTTTTTTTTGTTATAGTGCAGTGGCCATGTTGGAGATTGATGTCAAAGAAATACAAATGTATATTAGTTGTTGATTTTTAACAAATCTCATATGTGAATACTAAAATGAACACTTGTAGATTTTTGTATAGGCAGCAAAGTATTTCATAAATGCATCATATTATAGCGCAGTGCAGTGTTTTTCTTCTGTATATAAATGTACAACGGGTGATATTTTACAACATTTTACGTGTGCTTTAGTAGATACGATATAGTATTGTAATATCTGCTGTGTAGCTTAGTCTAGCAATTGGGTTAATCCACTTGGTTGCAGTTGTGATGTAAAGAGCAGCCGGCTTTACTTTCTTTCATCTAAAGTTGTTAACCACGATCTGAAACTGCATTGGACCTTTGTCATGAACTGTAAGTGATTGGTTGATTAAAAAACTACGATATAATTTTGTTGTACAAAATCACAAACTTATCAAGTGGACTGTAAAGGCAACAAGATAGAGACCTTGACCTTTGAGAAAAATGTGAACCAATTATCTACTATCTGCATGATTTTATTCTGTATACTGTCTGTGGCCATCATAAAATAAACTTTTTCACTTTGATCTTTGCTACTTCAAAGAACAATAAAGAATATATTATGAAAAGTGGCTGTATAGATATATTCTTTAACCGTCAGAAGAAATCTTGGTAGCACTTTCTATGCATTTTAAACATACTCATAATGCATTATAAACATACTTATAATGCATTATAAACATACTTAACATACTTATAATGCATTATAAACATACTTATAATTAATTATAAACATACTCATAATGCATTATAAACATACTTATAATGCATTATAAACATACTTATAATGCATTATAAACATACTCATAATGCATTATAAACATACTTATAATGCATTATAAACATACTTAACATACTTATAATGCATTATAAACATACTTATAATTAATTATAAACATACTTATAATGCATTATAAACATACTCATAATGCATTATAAACATACTTATAATGCATTATAAACATACTTATAATTAATTATAAACATACTCATAATGCATTATAAACATACTTATAATGCATTATAAACATACTTATAATGCATTATAAACATACTCATAATGCATTATAAACATACTCATAATTCATTATAAACATACTTATAATGCATTATAAATATACTTATAATGCATTTAAAACATACTCATTATGCATCATAAACATACTTATAATACATTATAAACATATTTATAATGCATTTTAAACATACTTATAATGCATTATAAATATACTTATAATGTATTTTAAACATAATTATAATGCATTATAAACAAAATTATAATGTATTATGTATTTTTATAATGCATTATAAATATACTTATAATGCATTTTAAACATACTTATAATGCATTATAAACATACTCATAATGCATTATAAACATACTCATAATGCATTATAAACATACTTATAATGCATTATAAACATACTTATAATTAATTATAAACATACTCATAATGCATTATAAACATACTTATAATGCATTATAAATATACTTATAATGCATTTAAAACATACTCATTATGCATCATAAACATACTTATAATACATTATAAATATACTTATAATGTATTTTAAACATAATTATAATGCATTATAAACAAAATTATAATGTATTATGTATTTTTATAATGCATTATAAATATACTTATAATGCATTTTAAACATACTTATAATGCATTATAAATATACTTATAATGCATTATAAACATACTTATAATGCATTATAATGTGCTTATATTATAGTACTGTTATCATTACTAGCACTCACAAACATTATTTTTGGTATTGCAAGGATCATAGAGTATTATAATTCCCATAGTTGTAATAATTATTTTTATAAATAACACAGGCACACAGGCCCTGTCGCACATATCCGTATGGCAGAAACATATGCCGGCATATATGAAAAGTAGCTCAAAAGTTGTCAGAGTCCAAATACGTCCAACTGTTCTACAGCAGTGTTGTAGCTGACGTATACATAACAAATACATAACGAATTATTAAATGTATGTCAAACCTATTGATAGCGTATCACTTACTTATACAAAACGTATCGGAGAGTCTGGCCAACGGTTCTGGAAAAGTGCCATTTGATTCACGTCATGCTGCTGCTGGAGAACGGCTAGAATGTACTCTTGTCGCAGCCTCTCAGCATCCTCCATGCTCTCTGATGATGAGTTGATGTGTTCATCAAGACGTGCTGTGAAGAAGTGAGGATGAGCTACTCACAGGAACCCTATATACTATATTCAAACCCCAATAAGCTCCCAAAACGCTAGCTGTACTGTAGAAACACATTTAATAAGTTACTCCGTCGTCAGGCATAATATTAACATAGGGTAGGAATAGGTTATCTGCTCGTTATCAATATATTGGCTGTAGGATTCACCATCAGCCGACGTAGTCTATATCTAACATACTTCTAACGTATTTACGTAGGTATTTACGTACTATATTTACAGTAGGTAAGTATTCACGTATGTATTCCGTATTCACGTATGTCTAAGGTCACGTAACATCTGCATATCTTATGAAGCACACGTTGGGTACGTCTGGTAATTTTGAACATGCTCAAAACATCAGCGTTCAACAATGCACCCCAGCGTAACACAGTGAGCTCTTAACGAATATTACTTATACCTTACCTTATATCTACGTACACCAGCGTGTTTCCGATATATGTATACGTTATGCATTTGTTGGGTATTCATCTGATACATTTTGTATAAGTAAGTGATACGTTTACTTTTCCGATCCGATCCGATGAAAAGTTGGACGTATTTGGACTCTGACAAATTTTCATATACGCCAGCATACAGTATATCTCAAAAGTGAGTACACCCTTTAGATTTTTGCAAATATTCTGTTATATCCTTTCAGGGGATAACATTATCCTACTGAAACTTTGATATAACTTAAAGTAGTCAGTGTGCTGCTTGAATAACAGTATAGATTTATTGTCCTTTGAAAATTACTTAGTACACAGCTGTTAATGTCTAAACAGCTGGCAACAAAAGTGAGTACACCCCATAGTGAACATGTCCTAATTGTGCCCAATGATGTTGTTTTCCCGCCCTGGTGTCATGTGACTCGTTAGTGTTACAAGGATTCAGGTGTAAATGATAAGCAGGGCTGTTAAATTTGGTGTTTTGGGCACAATTCTCTCTGAATGCTGGACAACATGGCACCTCATGGCAAGGAACTCTCTGAGCGGCTGAAAAAAAGGATTATTGCGCTTCACAAAGATGGCCTTGGCTATAAGAAGATTGCCAACACCATGAAAATGAGTTGCAGCACAGTGGCTAAGATCATACAGCGGTTTTCCAGGACAGGTTCCACTCGGAACAGGCCTCGCCAGGGTCGACCAAAGAAGTTGAGTCCACGTGCTCAGCGTCATATCCAGAGGTTGGTTTCCAAAAATAGACGTGCGAGTGCTTCCAGCATTGCTGCAGAGGTTGCAGAAGTGGGATGTCAGCCTGTCAGTGCCCAGACCATACGCCGCACACTGCATCAAATCGGTTTGTATGGCCGTCGCCCCAGACAGAAGCCCCTTCTGAAACCGATGCATAAGAAAGCCCGCAAACAGTTTGCTGAAGACAATGAATCCAAGAACATGAGTTACTGGAACCATGTCCTGTGGTCTGATGAGACCAAAATAAACCTGTTTGGGTCAGATGGTGTCCGGCGTGTGTGGCGGCACCCTGGTGAGGAGTACCAAGACAAATGTGTTTTGCCTACAGTCAAGCATGGTGGTGGCAGCATCATGGTCTGGGGCTGCATGAGTGCTGCCGGCACTGGGGAGCTGCATTTCATTGAGGGACACATGAATTCCAATATATACTGTGACATCCTGCAGCAGAGCATGATCCCCTCTCTTCGGAAACTGGGCCGTAGGGCAGTTTTCCAACATGATAATGACCCTAAACACACCTCCAAGATGACAACGGCCTTGCTGAAGAAGCTGAAGGTTAAGGTGATGGACTGGCCAAGTATGTCTCCAGACCTAAACCCAATTGAGCACATGTGGGGCATCCTCAAGAGGAAGGTGGAGGAGTGCAAGGTGTCCAACATCCGTGCGCTCCGTGATGTCGTCGTGGAGGAGTGGAAGAAGATTCCAGAAGCAACCTGTGCAGCTCTGGTGAATTCCATGCCCAGGAGGGTTAAAGCAGTGCTAGATAACAATGGTGGTCACACAAAATATTGACACTTTGGGCACAATTTAGACATGTTCACTATGGGGTGTACTCACTTTTGTTGCCAGCTGTTTAGACATTAACAGCTGTGTACTGAGTAATTTTCAAAGGACAATAAATCTATACTGTTATTCAAGCAGCACACTGACTACTTTAAGTTATATCAAAGTTTCAGTAGGATAATGTTATCCCCTGAAAGGATATAACAGAATATTTGCAAAAATCTAAAGGGTGTACTCACTTTTGAGATATACTGTACGTTTTTGCCATATGGATATGTGTGACAGGGCCTTCAGATGCAGACTTTGAATTGGAAAGTTTGGGCTGCGAGTGAGGACGTTTCACGAGTCCACGAGACCACAAGTGTAGACAAGAATGCAGATTGAGGAAGGCCTCAGTATGACAAGTCATGTCAAGTGTCTGTAGCAGTATGAACTGAAGTCACAGGTTGTTGCAAAAAGAGGTCTGATTGTATAGAAAATGCCCCGATTTCTCACTTGATTTATTACCTCAGTAAACAATTTCCTAACGAGTTTATGGTCAGTACCTAGTCTTACAGTCGATACAGAGTGATGCTCTTTCTAGATTATGGTCACATTTAGAGTAAAATGGATCAAAAAGCAGCGTATGCTTACCAGGGTGTTGTCCGGACTGGGAGTTGTCTGTGTGTTTGCCTGAACTGTAACCCTTTCACGGTGTATTTTCACTTAATGAAAGTTAATGTAACATTTTGGTCGCCTAAATATGTCTTGTTCAGCATTCGGTAACTTCTGGTTCCGGTTGGACGGTAGTCCACAAACCAATGGGTGACTGTACGGTGACCACGTTCACTTCTCATATACATCTATGGAGTGCATGGATGCATGTGTGCATGTGTTTGCACATTTGCACTTGTTTTGTAGTTTTGGTGAACTGACCCTTTAAATTTGTTTGGGAGAAGGTCACAGCTTTTATGTGTATTCATTTGTGAGTCTTGCAAGACATCATATCTGTGAAGCTATAATATTACAGTAATATTTTCCCCTTATACAGATCTGTAATCAGACAGCTTGGATGGAAACGGAGGATTCTGAATCCTCTTTTAATCGTCACATATTTACTTCAGCTCACCTAAAATGTTTTAAAGCTCACCCAAATGAAAAAATAATAATAATAATAATAATAATAAAGGGCATTCACGTCTCATGCTCCTTTTTGTGTGAAAAGGGGTTAACGCTAGTGATGGCGAGATGAAGCTTCATGAAGCATTGAAGCTTTCCATCCAATTGGTTCGCTCATGGGCCGAAGCTTCATGGTGCTTCATTTGCTCTACTGCGCCATAAAGTGGACAATAAATGTAAAACTGGCGAAGTGCAAGGCTGCAGTGGATTTAAAGTATTTTTGCCCTGAAAATTATTTGAAGCACACATATAAGACTGAATATAATGTTTTATTTAAAAATAAAGATTGATGTTATTACGTGTTATTGAGAAGAGAGTGCCTGGAAAAAAACTTAAATGATAGTGCAGTTTAAGATTGGACAGAGAGAAGGGGAATGACATTGCAGCAAATAGCAGCAGGTCTGTCGAACCACGGGCCAGGTAACATGGACCTGGTTAACATGACTAATATATTGACGACGCAACCAGCACAAAACACTATGGGTGTGTAGCGGCTTTACTCGGTGCAAAACTTCCTTCTCCATCATCATGCCATCTGAGTTCCTTTAATGGTAACTGTACTACCATGCAGGTGCACACAGCTCCACCTCACCTCTGGGATAAGCCCACCCAAACTTGAAAACCTAGCTACGCCCCTGGTGTAAACATTCCTGTTTGTACTATATATATGTTTTAGTATTTCACACACTGAAATTATTGCTCTGGCATACGACATTAGTATCTATTGAAGTCCTCAAAGTTTTGTTGAATTCCTGCAGAGCCGAAAGTTCCGGTTTTCTAAGCAATTCAGCAATCCATGACAGTAATGGTAACAAATAACACATTTAGTAGAGTAAATGTTGTTATTTCACATCTAAAGCTGTGTTAATCTTTGCATATGTCAGGAGACACAAATATAAAAGATAGTAAATGCTTTTAAACTGTTTTGCAACGGGCATGTTATGAAATCTGAAAACACTTTTGGAATAAAAAGGCATCAGGCCAAAAACAGACACAACTGTGTTTGTGTGTGTGTACTGTCGAGTCAGCCACGTTTTATTAGAACATTAGAACATGTAATTTGTACAGAAAGCCACAGAAGACACGGGAATGAACATAAACCAAATCAACACAGACATTATAAGGGTCGATATAAAGTTGCTATTTATTTCATATAGAGTATAAAGTACTGTAAAATATCACAAAGAACATGATTACACTTTTTAATAGATACAATATGGGGTTCTTCATCTGGCTAATGGATACCAGAACCTAACATGCAAGCAGGAGAGAATGTTGAAGTCTGTTTTGAGCTGAAGATATGCCCAGGCTTCCCAAAAGTCTTTTTTATCTTACATGTTTGACTTATCTTTTCCGTTTATCCACCACTTTGCCAACCTCAAGATTTTTATTGGTTTCAGTGGAATTCCATAATGTTTAGAACAATAATTGTGATATCATAGTGTTTACAGTCAATATCTGACTTTCCCATTCAGATGTGGATGTAATTGTTTATAATTCCAAATATTTGACATGATTTGTATGGCATGTATCTGTGACATAAATAGTGTTGACTTGTATGACTAATCAAGATCTGTTAGATATGTTAGGGGATCCAAATATATTAGTCTTTACATGTTAGTCTTTACAGATATGTATCCTTTTATGTTCCCAAAGGATCTGGTGGTGAAGACTGAAACTCATTTTGAGATTTGGGAGGATTTGGTTTGTTCTGCCATGAGGACAGAAGGGAAGTAGTGTAACAGCAACTCTTTTCCTTTCGCTCACTTGACTTTGATTTGACTAGTCCTCATTTGGTTTTTCAACAGCCATCAAACAAGTAAAAAAAATCTGAATTGTTTTCAGTATGATTTAAAAGACGGTGCTTTAATTCCATGGAATGCTGATGTTTTGTTCTCTAACGTTGATACAGTAAACACAGTTAGTAGCAGTAGCCCTCACTGTAAGGTCTGTGTACTGAAACAGTTTTCAGGCACAGCCAGTTCTTTTTGATTCTTTATCCCAACACTAATCAAGTCCAGAAAAGCACTTGAATCCATTTACAATAGTGATTTGATCCAATTATGGTGACTTGATTTGTACAGGAGTGGATAGACTGCTTTCTAACCCTATTTGAACTGGACCTCAGTGTTTTCTCAGTTAGGGTCTCATTTTGAAAATAAAATATAATTTAAAAATGTTAATAGAATAAAAAAACGTACACAGATCTCAGCAGTGAAGATGACCCTTAACTTAAAAGAAAACAATATATTCACGAGTGGATGTTTGGCAGGAAGGAATGACATTTTTAACAGCAACATCACTTATGAAAAAAAAAAAGGCCTTTGTATGAAGTCTGACTTCAGTTGCGTTCCTTGCATTACAAATGTTAAAAATGTAATATTTCTTGTTGGTTTGTTGTGTTTTATAGTATGTGGTTTGACTCCGTTTAACACAAGTTCCGCCTCTTTCATCCCTCCATCTTATAGCATTCCTCCTCCGACTCCGGCTCCACTTCCGCCTCCTTGTCCCGAGTGCTTGGCTTTGCTCTTATTCTCTTCGGCGTCCGGATCACGGCAAGTGCACTCATTCATATTGCAGTCCGCCCCAAACTGAATGACCTGTCGGTAAACAAGCACAACATTCAGCGCTTGGCTTCCCGGAGCCATCGTACATCTTTCAATCTGTGGCTGGATTCGAAAAGCAACACAAGATGTGACTTTTCAGGCCCATCTAGTGCAGATGTCTTTTTTTAATGGATGACTAAACCAAGAAAACACACATTCCATTTGGTTGGTTGCCTTGTATAACACTGCCTGAGATGCACTTCGATAGAATCTGATCAAATCATGTGGATATATAGGGATTATTCCAGTGTAAGTAGGTAAAAGAAGGATGAAAAGCAGCCGGGTCAAAGGAAATATTACATCAGGACTTTTAGTAAAAACATTCACTGAAAAATGCACTAGTTGAGGAGGCTTCCCAATAGGGTTGTTACAGTTCAACTGGAGCAAGCTGCAAGACTTTGAATGGCAAAAACTGACAATAAAAAATACATTTGCTTAAACTGGCCTCGCGTCTAGTGAACAACTTCACCCCCAGTCCTGCACTGTGTTTGTGCTGAAAGGTGAGTACCGCTTAGTAACCCGAGAGTGATCTTAGAAGACTTGTTGAATTTCCTCACAGTTTTCAAAGAGAACTCCAACGGCCCCTTGGAGGCCGATAAAGCGCATGATGTCAAATGGTTCAACGTGGCCTTTGAATGACGAGAAACCTTGAGGGTCTTTGGGGTTGGGGGGAGGAGGGAGGAGGGAGGAGGGAGGAACGCACCACCGTGGAGGTGAACGGATGAACACATGTTAAAAATCAACAACAAGATGCTGCCAGCTCTTGTCTAGGAAGCGAGCCATCACCACAGGTTGCAAAATAAACTCTGGTGCCCCGCGAAGCAGTCTGTTGCAAGAAATGTAAACATTCGCTCCTGGAGAGAAGGAGTGAGAGGAAGATTGAGAGAAAGAAAGGGAGAGGGGGAAAGGAGAGTGGGAGGCAGAGAAAGAAAATAAGGATGACTGCAAGCAAGGCGAGAAGGAGAGTGGGAGGTAGCAGCTTGTCGACCTTCGCTGCTGATTGCAGACGGGGTTGATGGAAGAGTAATAGTTTCACCAAGGGCTCTCAATGAGCTGTAGAAGGCCCAAGCTTCACTTAAAATGCCAGCAGTCCCATTTAACACAAATTGGAGCGGCCATTACATGTTTCCTTAACAGCTTCATCTTGATTCATTGATGCAGACGCAGAACAAGCCAAGCAATACTCCACCTTTTGATGCCTTCTAAAGAAAGAAAGAAAGAAAGAAAAGAAAGAAAGAAAGGGCTTGGTTTTGCCTCACCAACAGAAACAAAAGCCAAGTCTTCTGGCTGTTTGTTGCCTCCCTGCTGTTTACGGCAACATATTCATGAATAGAATTCATTTGACAAGAAATGGTTTTTAAATGATGGAGTCCTCTTCTTCCTTCTGTTCGCTCTTTGGCCCTTTTTGTTGGACTAAAACACAGACTCCAGTTAACAAATCAAAGGAAGATTTTGTGTTTCCATAGATGGTATGGCAGCTCAGATCTTTTCTCCCTTGTGGGCCAATGACTGAATCCCACCTGAATCATCTGACGTGTATCCCTACTCCCTTGTCATCGCTGCAACAGCTCGTGTAAATAAAAACCAATACTGCCTGAGCTCCATA
This sequence comes from Cottoperca gobio, assembly GCF_900634415.1. Classification (NCBI taxonomy): domain Eukaryota; kingdom Metazoa; phylum Chordata; class Actinopteri; order Perciformes; family Bovichtidae; genus Cottoperca; species Cottoperca gobio. The sequence continues at coordinate 16,807,579 of NC_041371.1, forward strand.
AAATGGATGCAGCTGGCCCAGTGTGATTGGCACAGACACAATTGGATATGAATATTGAAATATTTGATGTAGTTCAGATGCGGGATGACTTATCCTGCCAGAGCAACCTGTGAAGTAGCCATATTACTTGCAGAATACAGTAACAATCAAACCCATCATCACCTGTTTGTGTATTGAAACTGTAGCAAATATTCCACCTCTCAAGGTTTTTTCTCGTGTGGCAGCAGATAATATGTGATGTGGGTCACACTGTGTTAAAACATTTCCTACACCTGCACAAGTCGAGCCGCATAGAAAACCCACCGCTCTTCCTCCCCTTCCCTGCTCTATCGCTATAGCCGCGGTGGCAGTCAGGTTGCTGACTCTCAAGGCGGTTTAGTTGACTTCCTCGGAACGACTCCTGCTTCTTGCCGAGTCACTGTTTTACAGTGGCCGACTAAACCGCAGACCGTCAGACACCTCGCTGCACCCCCCCCCCCCCCACCATACCTCCCTATTCCCCAGTGAAAGAGCAGTTAGTTAGTGGCAGTCTGGCAGTTCATTTATTATGATGGCAGCTACAGACTCGCTGAACTGTTTCTCCATTTAGGAAGGAGCTGCCAGTGAGTCATGGCGTGCTGCGGACATGAAGGAGACAGCCGAGCATCGGCCAACTGTAGGCCATAGGAATTAATAGGCAGGGCCCCCTGAATGAGTGTCATGAATATGTGGCTGTACAGTAGCCAAATAGGGTATAGTGAGGGCAGGGGGGGGTGAAGGGGGGCTACTTCCCAAATGTCCACATGGGAGAGAAGTTCTCATGAAAGCACAGGAAAATAGGGGGAAAAAAAGACGTGTTTATGTAGAAGCAGTTGAGGGAATGAGCGGCCTGGTTTCCACCACTGGCCCCGACCTGGGCTTGCTCATTATTAATCATACCATTCCTCTTAGCCACCCAATATATACAGCAATCATTTAGAGCAATTAGTGTAATGTGATGCATTTGCATTTGTAGCGAGCACGAACAGGCTCTCACCAGGGAGAGTGTGTTAGGATGGATAAACAGAGATATCCTAACATATTTGTCAAACTGATTAGGTCTGCATTAAATGTTGTTTATTTGAAAATGCACACTCACATCACACTGCAGAGCAGTACAAACAGGGTTAAGTGTGTTCTTACGTCCTGAACCCTGACTTCTGCAGTGGAGCAGTAGCTTAATATGAAAGGTGACAAAGTGTATAGCAGCATGGGGTGGTGAAAACCTGCTTATTTACCATTTGAGTGGAAAAGTTGTAAAGGGCACAAGTCTCCTCTGTTGTTTTAAGTACAGATGAGGGAGACTAAATAGGCGCAGTCGTTAACAGGAGAGAGGGGAAAGTAGCAGGGATCTGTGTTTGTTTGCTTAGTGGAAGTCTCCTGCGTAGTGGCACAGCGCTGGTGCCAAAAGAGACGGATTTCTACTACTGTAAACAGGAAGAATCTGGCTTTGAATCCAGCTTCGGCTTTTAAGCTCCATCTTGATTGCAAGATGCAAGCCAGTAGTGAGCCAAAACAACACTTTGCCACCTTTTAAATAAAGCGGACAGAAATTATAAGTTATATCTGTTTAAAGATTACCCCCAAATATATTTGTATTATTAAAACAAAAACAGACGCGTTAAAGTGATGAAAATCAATCTTTCTCTTCCTATGTAAACACGGCAGACGGGAGGTGTAGCACTGGAAATGTCTGTTTGTGTACCTTTCTGGTGGAGAGTGTGGACGGGCAGCAGTCTCCTCCATCATACTGGCAGTAGGCCCGGTTGTTGATTGTGTCACACCAGCCATCCCCTCCAAAAGGCTAGACACAAATAACAAGAAAGTGTTAATGTTCCAACCAAAATGATCATTTTTACCTCACACAGCATGGAAGTCCGAGAAGGCAAAAATAAATTGTTTAGAACAAATGTACATGAAACTGAAAATAAACGTGCAGCATAATCCAAATCCAGTCCAAGTTGTTCGTTCAGTCATACCAGAGAGTCAGTTGCGTGGTTATTAGCTGCTCTGACGAAGTTTACGCAACAGTCAATAAGAGAGGCCGATTTCTGTCTATTAAACAAGATGGAGGCAGGTCTTCAGGCCAGTGATTTATTTAGCAAAGAGTTTAAATGCACTTTATTGAAATGGATATATTAGCAGATGTCTAAGCCTAAACACTCAGTGGTAAACAAGTTCAACCAATATGAAGCAACAATGCTAATGCTGTACTGAGAACTACAGGCTAAGCTAACGAGTGGTTGCAGATGAGGTAAACCATCTGAGGTGCTAAATAGCTTAGGATGATTTTTTAGCTGATTTGGTTGAAAGTTTGAGTTGTTTGGCCTTAAATAGTTCAACGTGAAGTTCCGTTTAAACTCACATCATTCTCTGGATAAATCAGCCATTTATCCTTCACATTCGCTTTGTTATAAAAAATTGCATGCTGTTTGCATATCATGGGGGCGAACAGGAAGTTGGACAACACTACTGAGGCTACTTGAAGTGTTGGGCTAACTCAGTCTGATAAACCTGATGATGTATCCTCAGTCATCCTCCTTGAAAGTTATTAAAGCGTGATGTTTGCTAAGGTAGTCATTTGGATGGTGGCATTCCATTAGTTTAAATTATAACCTGCATTATAGCACAGGTGATTGAAACGTTATATTGAATATAATGATTCAAAAAACAAGACCTGTTGCACAAATAGAAATGGCTTACACTTTAGGAGACTTTTGAGGACATGGAGGTAAAATTGTTCCTTTCTGGGATTCCAGGATAAACAATGTGATAAAACAAATTAATTCAATGTAATTAAACACGAGTGGTTTACTTTGTCATTCAGCTGACCTATACTATATACTATAGACAGACATATGTTATTTGATGGCTGTTAATGTATGCTTTACCTGACAGAAACTGTTTTTTTGCAATGCTCTGGCCAGTGTGGGAGTCCTTCTGGAGAAACTCTGCAGTGGCACTTGAATTTGTGGAATTTAAGTTACATAGAATCTCAAACATGTCATGATGAAAAACTTTTTAATGTTTTAGGCAAAGCCTTGAGGGCTTCCCTGAAGTGCCAACAATATGAAAATAAATGCTGAGTGCCAAAAATACTTTTGGCTTTCTCCGACGAGCTGATGGAGTCATTTCAAAGACTAAGGGTTCTACCTAACCTGCGAAGGGGGAGAGAGCAGCTGCTGAGAAGATTTCTGCAGTTTTCTCTTCACTTCAAAGAACTCCCTACTTGACGAATCCCCTTGCCTTTCCCGACTAAACTGCCGTGGCATAAATAACTCTATTTAATCGTTCTGTTTCTGAGTAAATACTTTACCAGCAAATGCACCAGATGGCTCACCCAAATCACTACTAGTACGTAAATTACCTTAACAGTCTAGGGCAGTCATGCATAATGCAAACTTGCTTAGCCTGCTGTCAGTTTTATTTGAATCTTACATATTTCCATTCCTGAGCCTTAAAGATGCAATGTGCAGTGGCGGGCCGTCAGAGGCCAGCAAGGCCTTCTCTGCTGGCCTAAACATCATCAGAATATAAATTTAATTTTGATATATTTTCTCCACAAATATGTATTCAATTATTCCCCATAGTCTATTCTCTTCCTTTCATAGCTTTCCTCTTGGTTGCGCTGCTTCCAGCCTCAGATTGAGATTTGGAGGTCTGGCCTTTATGTTAGAGCTTTTATCCAATCATATTTCAGCCATAATGTGTTGCCAGGGTCCATGAAATCTGCCCTTAGGCCTTCAGAATCAACAGTGCGGGCGCCTGTCGCTTAAAGTGAACGGAGACAAAACTGTGGCGTTAACCAATCAGATTTCGAGTTGGGGACACTGGGGCCAGCTAGCAGGCGTACGATAACGTCAGCACGTGCACGTCTTTTGATTGGATACGCACTATTGAGAGGCAGAGCTATGCAGAGCTAGCAAACTGAACTTGAACAAGCTAATTTAGATTTCTACAAGCTGTTTTTTTTCAACCCACAATGGCTGAAGGAGGACAAGAGATCGATTTGGTCGCAGATATAATAACAATACCGTTTTCATGACAAACTTTTCAAGAAAAGCTAGACATCGTGAGAAGAGAACGGCCAACCCCGATGCTAGCGAGACTATCACAGGGTTTGTCCGCCACTTTCAAATCACTAACTACGAGCGGTACCCCCGGCTCACAGCCTCCGAGAGGCACTGCACTGCCTGCTATTTACAACTTATCGATTTGGTGTTTGGAGCCACACTGGGTTTGGAAACTTGAGTTGTCTAACCAAGGCAGCAACGAGACACCAAAGCACGGCTGGGCACTTACAAGCAACAGTGCTTTGAAAACCTTTGGGACACCCGAGTGGATCTACAGCTCAACGAACAAGAGCGCAGGGAAACGGAGCTCCACAACGAAAGGGTGAACAAAAATAGGGAAATGCGGATTTATTGCTTATAAATGCTTCGGAAATATTAATATAACTCTGTTGTACTTGACTATGTTAAGGTGATGCAACGCCCGGTTATACTGCGTTTCTGTCTAAATGTATAGTTTCTAGAGCCATGGCGTCATAATGATGGTATTAAGAGGTGGAATAATTCAGATAGGACTGTGTAGGACTGTTCATTACAATTTAATCATCAGTTGTAAAAAAACAACAACAACTACTTACTACGCAAAATGCAGCCAAACTGCTGAAACTCTAAGAGCCGGTCAAAAATACTCTCTACTATCTTATAATGTTAACGTGTAGCGTTGGACTATAGTTTAGTTATCTTTGTGTTTACTGTGGTACTAAGCGGGGGCTGTACGGTCCGTGTTCGCTTTGATAGTTTGTTTATTGGCTTTGGTCCTCGGTGGCTTAGATGAGGTAATGACTCGTGTTTTAGTTTTGTCCTCCTGTCGACGGGGGACTTCGCTGTTAAACTAAAACTCTGGCAATATCTTACACATTGCACCTTAAATGTGGACTTGATCTTCATTTCAAATATATGGCTTTTTTGTCTGAAGACCGATAAAATTAGCCCAAAACTTTTCCCACATGTGGTACATTTTGAGGTCACTGCTCATGTTGAGGTTAATTATTATATACATTCCCTTCCAGGCAGCTTATACCTTACTCTTAACAGAAATGCTAGGATCCATGAAGAGTATTAAGCCAGTTGGCTGCGCACCTCAGTCCCCCATGGATAATTAAAAGGTCAACTGTTTTGTGTATTACCATTATACAGTAACTCCCTTCAAATAAGTGTAAAAGAGACATCCAAAGCAGCAGCAGTCAACCCCACAGCTTGCTAACATAAATATTCCACATCTGAGCATTGGCATTTTCTAAGGGAGAATTTGCTGTCATCAGCACAAGCAAAGCTCTTCATCAGAACATTATAAAAGACAGATATGTCAAGCAGCAATTTATTTATTCATCACTTCTTACTTAAGTATCTGTATCATTCTTTTAATAGCAGACATTTTATCATCTCCCCCTCCTTAGCCTCTCTTGCCCAAAGCTCTCTGAAAAGTGTGAGGGGGGAGTGTGAGATTTGCTCTTTCCTCTTCTCTGGGTGTTTTTCCTTTTGATAGGAAAGACAGTTCGGGAAGTTCAAGGGAAGTCTGTCTGGATTGTAAAACACAGTCCACCGTAGTTTGCCTGGCATTATAGGATATAAGCCATATTACCTTGTGAATTATTGGCTATTGTTATATAGAAGTATATAAAAAAATACATTGTGAGAACAAGGTTGAAGCAGGAAAGTATTATGGTTAACATGTACTGCATACATGTGCAGTATAGAAAGTAGAGGTTACTCTAAAAAACGCATATTTGGCCTACTCTGTTTAGCTTGTTGCCACCATAAATTGGACCCAGAAAACATACTGAGAATGGTTTGATGCTCAGCTGAGGAAGAATTCACTCAAAGGTGAGTAATTTTAAATGTGTGCTGCACAGAAACAGCAGGACATTTGACTTAGTATACAGGGAGGAAACAACAGTCATATGAAGGAACATAGTTATTAAACTTGCGAGGTCATTTGCATTGGTAAGGGGCAACATCTAAAGATGTCATATGTGCTTGCAGTCACACATCTTAGTTGATAAATAATCCTTGACTCTTTCTGGGATAACAAGCTTTGTATTTGGAAAGCTAAGAAAGTCTCTCCCAAATGATTTGCTCTGTGGAGAAACCTGTAGTTTTTACTCCATTTTGGACTAATTTAATTCCACTTATTGTAAGTGTCTGAAGTAACAATATCGACTCTTCTGGCTACCTTTACTCTACTGAGACTCATTTGTTTTATTAGCTTTGGTGTTGTTTGTCTAATTTAACAAATGCAGCATGTATTTCAGAATAAATTAGAAGAAAAAGTATATGTATAAAAACGTTTGTTTTAGCAATAGTCTTGAAGTTTTGCAACTGTAACAACAACAGGTGTTGATAGATTGTTGAGTTAAATGTTGGTCCACAGTGTCTTCAATTCCTTTCACCCCTGATCTCCCATCTAAAGCAAACAGCAAACATTCAGCCTGTCCAAGTCAGTGGAGAACTGTATGTGGTAGATGGGTGGCAGAGGTTAGAATCAGAAAAGTTATATTTGTGCATATCCGGCCTCATGCAGAACTATTGTGATGTAAACACAACTATCCCTAATCCTTAATGTGAAACTTACTTACGTGGTTCAGACTGGAAAGCAACTATACAGCGTTTCATGATGTGATCAAGGGGATTAACACAGCATCCACCAACCAGATGGTCTAAATAGATTATGTCCTCTTTGCTGAAATGCCTCATATTAAGTGATGCATGAGTCAATGCGTTTAATTGGCTATCTGTTACACACTATTATCAAATTCTTTGTCCTTATTGGTCCAGCAAACATTAAATCATGCTGAGAACTTTCTAAGAAAGGCACTTCTAGTAAGACACAGCTGGTACTTTTTCACTGATGGCGCTTTTTTTTAAGGCTATAAAGTAGATGAGACCATTACAGAACAGTGTCGGCTGGCAGTTAAGAAAGAATGGCAGTTAAGAAAGAATGGGAAGAGAGGCAGAGTAAGACAAAGATTGGGAGAAATGTCATCTGGATGAGATCTGGCATAGTACATATGCAGCACATGTGGTCTGGTATAATTTACAGTGTTGTCATGGAGGAGTGGGTTATAAGCAACTGTTTTGCCTAGCAACATTCACGGGAAGGTGGAAGGGGAAAATGTAGTGCTGGCAGGTAGGGAGAATATTTAATACCGTGAGACATCAACAGTTTATGTGTTCCATCGGTAGTTCCAGCCTTTTCTGAACCCAACGGAGGAATGCCAAATAAAAAATATCTGGGTTTAGGATTTTAGTTGATTTACTGTTTCTGCATTAGTATTACTGAGCAGAGATGAACGTTAAATAACGCCAACTAACTTTTATTTATGATACAAACTACGGCACACGAAATATGATGAAATTGAACCAAAAAGGCTTAAATTGTGCTACAGCGGCCTCTAGAGGTTAATTATACTTCCCAACATGAAGGTGCTGGACGAACAAACAACATACTGACCATTTTGCTATTCCTACCAGTAATGTGATCAGAGTAATGGAGAGTTTTTCTTGAAGACGCTGAATGGGCCGTCGATTGGCTTGAAAGTGCTCAGGGACATTTGTGGCAATCTGTCAATTATGTTTGATATTATGCCTTCAAATGCGGTTGTGTTTACCTTGTTCACCAGAAGAGTCAGAATGAACTCTCCCCTCTTGTGGCCTTGGCATTTGCTGGATTACGTTACGAGCCCGCTATCTTGTTAAATTGTTAGCCGCGGCGGCTTCTAGGCGTAGACATGGCATCGTAGCAGTGTTCTTAAGACTTAACCACTTGAACAGCAAACATATTGTGTGCTCAACTTCCCATATCGTAACGACGAGCTCACAAGTTCCATTTGAAGGCAGCATTACTTGAGTACGAGTGGAAGATTTGGCCTGATAACGGCATAATGGCGGCAACTAAAACAATAGAATTTGTGACATTAAATAATTATATCTCAAGGTCCACTTACTATCTTTTTTCTAGAATTTTTTATATAAAGTTAGTCTTCATCAGTGAATGCATTTTGGCCAGTTATTGTGGAGATGGCTCACTTGCGATTGCAATGTTAAACCAAAACTAACGGAATTAAATGTATACAATGTAACAAAAACACAAAACATCTGATCTTCTTAAGGTGTTAAAAGGCCATAAACCCAGCCTTGGTCTTCCAATTATTCTCATGAAGCATGTTGTAAAGGGGACATTTTGAACCAACAGTGGTGCTTCGCCAGTGGTGAACAGATTCATTAGAGATCATCCTGCTGTAAATATATAATACCAAATGATCTAGCTGGTAATTGTAGATAAGATATTTTGTTTTGGACCAAGGCGTTGGATGGACCGACTGACATGCAGGACAAAAATGAAATGTCATAAAGGTAACTAAAACTAAAACTTGAGACTGGAGTGACAGATTTAGTTGTATATTAAGAAATGCATCAAATTTAGCAGACCTTTGGTTTTCTTCTGTATTTATTTGTTCTGTTTGTTTGCCCTTTGCTCGGGGGCTGAACTTCAATTTTAAACTTTTAAACAACACTTATCTTTTGTTTTGTATTGACATACTACCACTTTTTACATATGACATCAACGTCAAACATGTAGTCAAACAAGCGAACCACTTTAACGTTACTGCGAAAAGGATCTAGATGTTGTTTCCAATACAAATCTCATTCATTTTTCTTGAAAATACATGTCAATTCACAAGAAATGAGATTGTGTTACTTTGTTGATAAACAGGGAACTTTATCTGGATCCCTTTGTAAAACAGTAAGAGTTTCAGCACTCACTAGTGTAGACTGTTTTTGAACTAGGCAGACAGGTTTAAAAGCTTTGTGTCAGCATAAACAATTCATCTTAATCTAACAAAATGAAGTGATTAATACATTTGGCAGGCCTAACGACATTTGGCAATTCCAAGATCCTGTTAATGGTTCTTTGGACAGATTTGAAAAGGATTCTTGTAAAGTTTTAAGTGTGAGAATATACATTTCTGCCTTGGATTTGTCATCATGAAAAGTGAAGCACATTACACACTGACTCTGGTATCTTGAGAGTAGTGATGACAATAGGGATACAGCATGTTTTGCTTCATGTTTAATATTATTGGAAAAGTCTGGCTAGGGTAGTAAATTGAATGCGGTTATTCCCAGAAATGGTGTAATTGTTTTAAGGATTAAGTATTCCCTATCTCGACATTAATTAAATATACTTGATAATAACGGGACGTAAGCCAAATTGAGATCTTCCTGACCTTGAGGCTTTGAAAGCACAAATAAGCACATAGTAGACGTGGTATGTAAGAACCGAATTACACAACCATCTAATGTTTTATGAACAGAGGCGCCAGTTGGTTAGGCAGGGGTATCAAACACTATCTTCCCCAAGCCCCTTGGTGCTCCGTTACATTAAGTGATACTTGTGTGCTGTCAGCTTGAATGGACACCAAAGGACAACTGTGTATCATGGAAACCACCACATTTATGGTACAAAAGGTACTAGCAGCTATAACCACTTTGCAGACTTTCCCTTCTTTGAACTTGTTTCCCTTCTCACCACACTAAAAACATCAAATATGTGAAATTAAGTGAATATGGGAAAGAAATCTGAAGTCAGGTATTCTCAGCTGCAGCAAATCATTTTCTAGCCCTTGGCCAGATACAGTATCAGTCGAGACTAAAATAGTTATTTCACTGATTAACAGTTTTGAAGACATCGAAAAGACTGATATCTGGATGGAAAGTATTCGCACATACTCGTATTTGATGCTTGGCTGTTTGGACTCTTACCTCACACGATTGGATGCAATGGATGTGTTGAGGGTCAGGGTACCACTTCATCATCCCTGTGCAGACTATGCTCTGGAAAACAAAGCACGTAACAACGATTGAGCAACGCAGTCACAGGACATGGATAACCACTGTGTTTGCCATAGAAAACAATATCACAATCTGCATTTTTGTAGGAGTTTGCAAGCTTGAGACTCCAAAGTAGTACTAGGTCAAGTAGATCTTTTGATTTCATCCGTTGAGTAGACATAGATGGAGGATAATGCCAACCACATCAAGGACCACACCAATCCTTTGCTGTCTCTTTTTCCCCTATGATTAAGACAATATATAAAACATATTTTCTCTCTTTCTGATATTAACTTCATCTTGCACTGATTGACACTGACACTTTTGCTTCATTTTTGCAGTGTTTGTTTCCATGAAAACCTTGTGAAGAAAAATAATTGTTTTACATAACTTAAGTGGAAACTCAAAATTGTGTGGTAAAATTTGGGCGAGGCTGTGGTCTTCTGTCATTTTATTTGACCCTGGGAATTTACAAGGTGGTTAACAGATAGCTGATTGACTAACAAATATGGACAGAGAAAGTGGATCCTCCCCTGTGATTTCCTGTGCAGCCTGACCCAGCGAGGGAGACCTGATTCTGAGATTTGAGATAGCACAATGATTCGAAATCACGAGGCAGTGCCAGATATATGGCGTAAGTAACCAGACCTCCATCCAACTATTTGACCTTGGCAAGGGCGGATTAACTGGCTAGCTGGCCGGCTGACTGACCACCCAAAAATAAGCCGAAACTGGAGCAGTGTTTGCGACAGCATTAACGTAGAAGCGATTCCTGAGATATGATATTGGGTAACATGACCCACCTTTAAAGCAAAAACAACAGCGCTCTAAGTCAGACCCAAGATCTGACATTCCTATGAGTTTGTTCATGCGACTTGTATACACTGTGTGTGTGAGAAATGTGTGTATTTCCTAAAAGGCTTTGACGTCAACTGGAACCTTTACTCTTGCTATCTGCCTGTAATTTCCAGTAATGCAATAGCACTTGAATGATAGCAAACGCAAACTCACATACACACAAGATGGATTTTGGTGTGTGATTAGCTGGCGCAGCTGGGAATTAAAAATGTTTTCCTAAAAATTTAAGAGATACTGTCTTGCCAATGATTCTGTCAAACATCTGATATGAAACACATTTTCACATACTGTGATGAATGCAAAAATCAATTTGACAGAGGAATTCATTTTTAGGCAATCTTGGTTATTAGGAGAGACTTTTTGACATTTGAGATCATTTTTTATTAAAAAATGATTAAAGAATCTGTGGGGATGCCTCGTGTTGCAGTGGAAACTAATGTTATATTTATGCTAAATTGTTAGTCAAAAATCATCATCTCCTTCCATCATCCTTTTTACCCGCCATTGGCTCTAAACTAACAAAGCGCAAACCTTTTGTGTCGTACTTTTCATTGGCGTAGCCCTTTTTGGCTCTCTTTAAAACTAAACATGTTCTTACCAATCTACAAGCTGTGATATAAGACGACCCGGTTGGTTTTTTGTGGGCTGCGTGGGTCAGAAACATGGAATTCAACAAGCCATTCAGATTTTGCTCTCGTTCCTATGTCACATGCAGGCTCACTAGAATATCCCGGCCCCATCTGAGTAGCTCCACCAACGGTTTGAAAACTACCTTTGCAATTTTTCTCGCAAGCCAATCGGAGTGGACTGGGTTTTTTTCGGGAGGGGAGCTTAAAAGAGGCAGGCACTAAAACGGAGCGTTTCAGACAGACGGTGAACACAGGTATATTCAGACAAACAGTATGAGAAAAATAATGTGTTTTTTTAACATTAAAGCATGTAAACATGTCCTAATAGAAACCCAAAATACAAATATGAACCTGAAAATGTGCATAATATGTCTCCGTTAAGACATAAGAGACTAGAGATATAAATATTAATTCTGAAGGTAACAGGTAACTGAAAAAGAGAGGAGATTTAAATTTTGGCAGCAAATCCTCTATGTTTTTTTGTACGTCAGCTGACCCCCAAATGAGTCGTCTTTGTCTTAAACTGCAATGAACTTTTAGCTTTCTGCTTCAGCGAGTTAGTCTGGAACAGTAGCTCAGTGTACTCCAAGCTGTTGTTCAGACCACCAGATGTTTGGATGCATTATTCATTCTGATGGGTGTTTTTGTGTAATAAAATCTCAGCGCTGTTTGTCATGGCAGCAAGCAAAACAACAACTGTTTGACAAAACCTGCCATGAGTTTGCTAATGGTAGCAAAACCACAACCCTTAGCTCAATTGTGGTTATTTAAACCAATCATGCGATCTCGTTTTTCACCACACATCATGCCTCCTCATGCAATTTGAAACGGCTCAGCAACAGGTGTAAGGTGATCTGTGATCGATTAAAGCTCTGTATTCAGTTGAACTGGATCAAATGGACATTGGTTTGAAGCATATAAGTATAGTTCTATATGTAATATCAATTTGTGAATGAAGCTAGTGTTTGACAGATATGGATTTTTCCGAACTGCATTGCAAAGTTGCACTTAAGCTGCCAATGGTAGATATTGTGAAATTTTAGGATTTACAATATCAGCACAATGGATTAAATTGATACCTAGGCCTCTGTAGCTTTGAATTTTATCCCAAAATTTCATCCCATCTCTCACAAGTGTCCCAACTTTAAGGAAGTTTGCAAACTTACCCCTTGGTACTAAGAGAAAACAGTGGTTGTCTTGGATGGATCAGGTGAATCTAAATGTATGGTATTGTTTGGTAAATGGTTGACAGCGATGTTGAGTAATTGAAACAACAGTATGATCCTTCAGAGCAGGGTGGGGCTGGTCTCATAGGTTTTACGGACAGCATTTAATTTGCTGTTGCAAAAGGCCTAAACTTTCATGGTATGTCAGCAAAAGTCAGTGACGAGACCAGAAGATCTGTTGCTACAGTTCGTCTCTCCTGTCCATGATTGTGTATATGTGGCAATGTTATTCATGTAACTGTAATATAAAGCATTCCCCTGGATTGGCTGATGTTTTTACTTTTCAATTTGTGGAATGAAGATTTGTTGTTAGGAGTGTTTAGTTTTTGCTTGAAATCAGCTTACAAAATGTGTTTTATTTGAACTGAATATATACAGTATATCTCAAAAGTGAGTACACCCTTTAGATTTTTGCAAATATTCTGTTATATCCTTTCAGGGGATAACATTATCCTACTGAAACTTTGATATAACTTAAAGTAGTCAGTGTGCTGCTTGAATAACAGTATAGATTTATTGTCCTTTGAAAATTACTCAGTACACAGCTGTTAATGTCTAAACAGCTGGCAACAAAAGTGAGTACACCCCATAGTGAACATGTCCTAATTGTGCCCAATGATGTTGTTTTCCCGCCCTGGTGTCATGTGACTCGTTAGTGTTACAAGGATTCAGGTGTAAATGATAAGCAGGGCTGTTAAATTTGGTGTTTTGGGCACAATTCTCTCTGAATGCTGGACAACATGGCACCTCATGGCAAGGAACTCTCTGAGCGGCTGAAAAAAAGGATTATTGCGCTTCACAAAGATGGCCTTGGCTATAAGAAGATTGCCAACACCATGAAAATGAGTTGCAGCACAGTGGCTAAGATCATACAGCGGTTTTCCAGGACAGGTTCCACTCGGAACAGGCCTCGCCAGGGTCGACCAAAGAAGTTGAGTCCACGTGCTCAGCGTCATATCCAGAGGTTGGTTTCCAAAAATAGACGTGCGAGTGCTTCCAGCATTGCTGCAGAGGTTGCAGAAGTGGGATGTCAGCCTGTCAGTGCCCAGACCATACGCCGCACACTGCATCAAATCGGTTTGTATGGCCGTCGCCCCAGACAGAAGCCCCTTCTGAAACCGATGCATAAGAAAGCCCGCAAACAGTTTGCTGAAGACAATGAATCCAAGAACATGAGTTACTGGAACCATGTCCTGTGGTCTGATGAGACCAAAATAAACCTGTTTGGGTCAGATGGTGTCCGGCGTGTGTGGCGGCACCCTGGTGAGGAGTACCAAGACAAATGTGTTTTGCCTACAGTCAAGCATGGTGGTGGCAGCATCATGGTCTGGGGCTGCATGAGTGCTGCCGGCACTGGGGAGCTGCATTTCATTGAGGGACACATGAATTCCAATATATACTGTGACATCCTGCAGCAGAGCATGATCCCCTCTCTTCGGAAACTGGGCCGTAGGGCAGTTTTCCAACATGATAATGACCCTAAACACACCTCCAAGATGACAACGGCCTTGCTGAAGAAGCTGAAGGTTAAGGTGATGGACTGGCCAAGTATGTCTCCAGACCTAAACCCAATTGAGCACATGTGGGGCATCCTCAAGAGGAAGGTGGAGGAGTGCAAGGTGTCCAACATCCGTGCGCTCCGTGATGTCGTCGTGGAGGAGTGGAAGAAGATTCCAGAAGCAACCTGTGCAGCTCTGGTGAATTCCATGCCCAGGAGGGTTAAAGCAGTGCTAGATAACAATGGTGGTCACACAAAATATTGACACTTTGGGCACAATTTAGACATGTTCACTATGGGGTGTACTCACTTTTGTTGCCAGCTGTTTAGACATTAACAGCTGTGTACTGAGTAATTTTCAAAGGACAATAAATCTATACTGTTATTCAAGCAGCACACTGACTACTTTAAGTTATATCAAAGTTTCAGTAGGATAATGTTATCCCCTGAAAGGATATAACAGAATATTTGCAAAAATCTAAAGGGTGTACTCACTTTTGAGATATACTGTACATACATATACATCGATTACATTAATTATGCATAGGTTATGGGATGATGCACGTTACTGTTTTGAATTATTTTAGTGTTTCATTAGTGAAGGTACAGAAGAGAATAGAGCTGAAGTGACCTTAAGTGAACTCAAATAGAATCATTGGAGAATAAAACAAATTGAAGTAACTTGACACCCCTCCTCGAGCGTCTCACCTGGACGGTGGTGGGTAGCATCCAGTGCTTTAAGGAGTCAACAGTAGTGCTATTGGGCAGAACCACCGGGTCACGCAGATCCATGTCGAGAGCCACAACGCATGTTGGGTAGCAAACAGCACCTGCAAGGAAAAGGAAGAGAAAAAAAACACAAGTCAAACAACACTTACCTCTAACCCTCATTAGCATCTGTTGAATTTATTCATGTTCAAACATTGAGGGAAAAAAACAAACCACATAACTTCAGACCACACCGTCATCTGTGGTCTGGACCTTTGGCAACCATCTCTATGAGAGGCCTTCTACTGTTTGTGTTTGTGTTTGTGTTTGTGTTTGTGTGTGTGTGTGTGTGTGTGTGTGTGTGTGTGTGTGTGTGTGTGTGTGTGCCGCAAGTATGTATGTTGGTTGGAGTCCTCAGGAATCTCTTTCTGGCATTAAGTAACAAAGCATTTAATAATTATCTACCATAATATGTCAATGTACCTTGACCAACTCTCCATAATGCATGTTTTGTCTGCTTGCCAGTATGTAATATCATGATTTACTTTTCAGTTGACTAGCTAGAATTTGCTGTCCAACAAACATTAAATGCATGAATGCAAAGTGCTTAAGTTTAATACACTGTAGTGATTTAATTCAACACTGGCACTCAAATGTAGAAAATTGTAGTAGTAAAAAACTAAATTTAGTAAGTAGACTATATATTTGTGCTAATATTTGCATTGGGTCAGTACCGTAAGATGCCTAAAAGAGCCTCTCTACAAATTACTCAGGTTTCTTTTCAGCACTGTAGCCAGGCTGACAGAGAGCCACAGCTCTACAGAGCCTTCTATTCCTATATCTCTCAGTAGTGACGACTTCATGAGCTTCTTTAACGATAAAATTATAATTATTAGAGACAAAATTAATCTCCTCCTGCCCTCAATTGGTAATGACTTAACTTCAACCTCCGGAATTTCAAAAACATCTGTAACTCCTGAAATATATCTAGACTGTTTTACTCCAATCAACTTTAACCAACTAACTTCAACAATCTCATCGTCTAAGCCATCAACCTGTCTTTTAGACCAGATTCCAACTAAACTGTTTAAAGAAGTTTTACCCTTAATTAACACCTCGTTATTAAATATGATCAACCTGTCTCTATTATCTGGCTACGTACCACAATCCTTTAAAGTAGCTGTAATAAAACCACTTCTTAAAAAGCCTAGTCTTGATCTAGAGGTTTTAGCCAACTATAGGCCGATATCTAACCTTCCCTTTCTCGCTAAGATCCTTGAGAAAGCAGTTGCAAAACAGTTATGTGATTCTTTACATAATAATAGTTTATTTGAGGTTTTTCAATCTGGATTTAGAGTTCATCATAGCACAGAGACGGCACTGGTGAAAGTTACCAATGACCTTCTATTGGCATCAGACAAAGGACTTGTCTCTGTTCTTGTCTTGTTAGACCACAGTGCTGCTTTCGACACTGTTGATCATGACATTCTACTACAGAGACTGGAACATTGTGTTGGCATAAGAGGAACCGCACTAAGCTGGTTCAAGTCCTATTTATCTGAGCGATCTCAATTTGTATGTATTAACGATAAATCCTCCATGACAGCCAAAGTCAGTCTTGGAGTTCCGCAGGGTTCTGTACTTGGACCGATTCTATTCACCTTATATATGCTTCCTTTGGGCAATATTATAAGGAACCAATCTATAAACTTTCATTGTTATGCGGATGATACCCATTTATATCTATCAATTAAACCAGACGAAATCAATCTATTGGCTAAACTTCAAGCATGCCTTAAGGACATAAAAACTTGGATGTCTAGCAACGTTTTGATGTTAAACACAGACAAAACTGAACTTATTATACTTGGCCCTAAACGCCTCCAAAACGCATTTTCTAATGACATAGAAGCTCTGGATGGCATTAATTTGGCCTCCAGCACCACAGTAAGGAATCTTGGCGTCATCTTTGATCAGGATCTGTCTTTTAACTCCTACATAAAACAAATCTCAAGGACTGCCTTCTTTCATCTATGTAACATTGCAAAAATAAGACACATCCTGTCTCAAAATGATGCAGAAAAACTAGTCCATGCATTTGTTACTTCAAGGCTGGATTACTGCAACTCATTGTTATCAGGTTGTGCCAAAAAGTCGCTAAAGACTCTTCAGTTGATCCAAAATGCAGCGGCACGTGTGTTGACAAGAACAAGGAAACGGGATCCTATTACTCCTGTATTAGCTGCTCTGCACTGGCTCCCGGTAAAATACAGAATAGAATTCAAAATCCTTCTCCTGACTTACAAAGCAATTAATGGTCAGGCTCTAGTATATCTTAAACATCTTATAGTACCTTATAAACCACTTTATAAACCATAAACTAGAGCATTGCGCTCCCAGACTGCAGGGTTACTTGTAGTTCCTAGAGTCTCTAAGAGTACAATGGGAGCCAGAGCCTTCAGCTATCAAGCTCCTCTCCAGTGGAACCAGCTTCCAGTTTGTGTTCGGGAGGCAGACACCCTCTCCATATTTAAGAGTAGGCTAAAGACTTTCCTTTTTGATAAAGCTTATAGTTAGGGCTGGCTCAGGTTTGCCTAGGATCAGCCCCTAGTTTTCATTGACTTTCAACTGTAGAAGACAAAAAAACAAACAAAATGACAACATTTCTATAATTAATTAATCAATTAATTAATTGATAATAATAAAAATAAGAAATGACAAGACATTACTTAAATTAAAATAAATACAATAAAATACTGATGGCAAAAAGTATGCAGAAAAATAACTTTTTTTATTAATTAACAATATATATTTTTAAACGTTTAGTTTTCATGGCTGGGTAAATAAGACTATTTACTTATTTTATTTTATTTTAAATAATGACTATTTGGTGCTTTAGGTAATGAACCAAGACCGATGTTGCTGTAAAGATGAGACTATGACTGCTGGTTTGAGATAAAATCATAAAAATGATGCTGTAATATGTTCAGTATTACTTTTTGTTTTGTTTTATTGCACACTATCTACACATATATATAGCTTGAGCTGGTCACTGACTCAAATCTGAACCAAAGAATATCAATAGAAAAGGAGGAATGAATGTGAGATGAGGAGAAAAAGCATTGACCAAAAGATGCCCTATCGCCTGTTCAGTCGCTTGGTGTGTAACCAGACAAGCTAAAGACCATGCATGCTACTGCACATGGCTTTATTGTGTTTGACAGAGACTGTTGATTTTTGGATGGATTACACTCTCATCCCAGAAAGGTTACACTCACCGACATCCATCCCCTGGTCACAGCTGTACTCCACAGAGTTGAGATCGAGAGGAGGAGTGCACGATCCCTGGAGCTTGGAGCACATGGTGAACTCCGCAGTCCATTGACCATTCTTAGTGCAGCGAATGTCCCTCTACAAACAAACACAGTAAAATACTCAATGACCTATGTGCAGCCTACACTTTTGTGTTGCACTGTCTTCACACAGGTCATGGGAAACAGTTTGGGAAAACATTAATTCAGTCAGTTTAGGTTCAACCATAACGATTGTTTTACATTGTTGAGCAGTTACACGAGTTAACATGAAGTTTCCCATACAGACACACATAGACACATGAGAAAATCGGAACAAACTTTCTGAATGTACTTACATTTTCTGTGGCGTCTGGGCACCGCAGGGTGCAGAGGGTGTCATATTGCAGGCCATTGGTGCAGTTATACATGCCCTGGAATACATCAGGTAGGGCTGGGCAGGATATCGGCTCACAGTTAGTTTTCTCCCACTGCCCCCCCTCCAGGCACTCCAACTTGAAGTACTTCCTAGAGACAACAGGAGCAAAGGAAAACATCTCTAAGTGAACTTAATTGTAGGCAACACATGGCACATGGTTTAAATTACATACGAGGAGTTTAAAAAAAGTGTTTAGTTCCAAGCAATAATGGAAAAAAACTTGTGTTATGCGGCCGGTGTGTAGGCAGTACTGTGACAAGGTTTTCCTTCAAGTAGTTCTACATCTCTAGTCAATTGGTAGTTTTTATGTTTCCTGGTTGTTCGTCCCATTCTCGTGAATGCAAAATATAAGGAACGCCAGGAGGGAATTTCTTCAAATTTGGCACAAACGTTCCCTTGGACTCAAGGAAGAACTGATTAGATTTTGGCGATCAAAGGTCACTGTGACCCCACTTAAGTCCCGCTCTCCTGACCAGGACATCTCAGGAACGCCTAGAGGGAATTTCTTCAAATGTTGGACAAACATCCACTTGGATTCAAGGATGAACTCAAGAATACATATGCTAATTATGACAATTTCACACATATGTCTAAGAGGATAAAAATATATAGTGATAAACTTTAGGACAGACATGGATGTAAACTGCAACTTGACGTGTTGGCAGAGGCATACAACCATGAGGCGGTAATTCCAGTTTCATTTTAAGCATACTGCTGTACATTTGGACCATGAGTTTAGAACAAAAAAATGGCGAAGTGGCTGAAACTCTATTGTGTTGTATCATTCAGTAATACAGAGCACCAAAGTGGATACATTTATTAAAAAACGTTGGCCGTATTGAGGTTTGTTATAACAAACTCGCTCCACACGCACTGTACTGTCCCATTTCACTTTTACTGTTTCATTAACACAACACATACAGCGTGTAGAGCACTGCTCATTCTACAGTAAAAAAGATCTCATGCATGGTGCATGTAGTGTATAAATGCAACAGTATGTGTTACAATGTAAATTGATGTGGGTATATGTCAAAGGTAAAAGTAAAACTCCTGTTTCTCTGCTGCTGTTCACTTTAACATGTTGGACTAATAAAGCATCAGGGTTATTAAAATGTTTACGCATACTGCATGTTTGAGAAAGTGTAACTCATAAAGAAACACAGCTGCAAATGGAGCTTTACATAGGATAGTTTTTTACCGTATTAAGTGGAAATGTAATGTATACAACACTAAAAACATTATATTTTACTGGTGTTACGCTTGAAAGATTTTAGATACATACTGCATTTTAACTACAATTCAAGACAGCGAGGAAAATGTAGCATTACTGTATTTCATGGTACATGAACTCAGCAACTTGATTGCTACTAATACAGACTGAAATGTGTGAAGAGAGATAGCAGACTCCATCTAAAGCAGGATATAAACTTACCCCAGAGGCTATTAGAGAACCCTCATCTCATTAACATGTGAACTCTGTTCAGTAATGAGCAGCCATTTAATGAATACAATTGGCTAAGTAATGACGAGGCCCAGTTAGCAGCGGTACATATTTTATGGGACCCTAATGTGAGCTTGTTTCCGAAACGGAACATAGTTTTGCAGGTGATTGACCAAAAAAAAAGCTTTGTACCATCAATATTTAAGATTATTTTCTTGAGGTTTGGATGTTCATGTCATGCATTATTACAATAAAATATCTAAATCAAATATATACGCAGTGCGTAATGAGAATCTTGTAAAATAAAGGAAAAGAAGGAATTTCCTCCATTACATAGGGAGGCATGCGTGATGAAACGATGCATTTGCTTTGGTCTGCTGTCTACACAGATTAACTGGCGTTTGTCTCTACCTGATGACGTGTCATTATTGGCTTGATGATATTCAAACGAGATGTAAAAAATAACTATCTATGAATGTAACCAAAAAACTTACATTTAAATGTAATCTAACTATGCTGTACCTCCACAGCTCACTATATGGCAATATGAGGCCCACAGGTTGAGAATAGCTGATTTAAGGTGCCATATACTTCTGTTAATACATACATCTTATTATACGAGTGAGTCTAGTAAGAATGCCCCTCCAAACCGTGGCAGCTGTATCACTATTCTCTGTCCACTGAGCTGCCAAGTGTCCCAAAACACTTACCTTTGCGTTTTCCTTTTGAGGCTCCCTAGTACATAGAAGCCTGCGTTGCATTTGTAACGACAGGCAGAGCCAACATCGTGCCCTGAGGCCAGACAGTCTGCTGTTAGCAGCTTGGCATCGGGTATGTTTGGAACCTCTGGACACTCTATCTTGCAGTAGGCCTCTGGGAAAGACCACAAACCGTCCTCCAAACACACCAACCTGTCACTGTCACCTGAGGAGGGGAGAAGGAAGGGATTTCAGAGTACAGTTGGACAGAGGAAGGAAAGTGAGCCTGAACACAATGGTGCAATTCAGAAAAATACACTTGGTGAACAATGTTCTATTTTTCTATTTATACCTCTATTATTCTAAACCTGCATAAAACTTAATTACCTCCGCCAAAGAGGTTTGTTTTTTTACGGCTTACTGTCAGCAGGACTACGGAAAAACAGTTGGCTCCATTTTCTTGACACTGGGTGGAAGAGTGTAGCATGGGCCGGGGAAGAACCCATTACATTTTGGAGCAGATTCAAATCACAGGCCACTATTTCTCACTCATGGAAACGTCCTTGGCAGAGGTCTGCGCTCTCAAAGTGCCCTTCTAGTTAATGTATTGTTTTGTTTTGTATCGTACATGAAGTTTTTATGTTTTGTTATGCTCATCTGATTAGAATGGTTGTAAGACCTCCATAGAATCTACTTCTGATGAGGTTAATGATTATTACAAATTAGAGGATGTGACTTCAACACTACAACACGCATGTGGCCGTCACACTTTCTCCAGGCAGGTGGCGCGTGAAACAATGAAGCAACTGCGGAGACACACAAAGTACAAAGTAATATCTATAGCATTATCTAACATTAGCCTATTGGCTTATTAGCTACTGATTGTACCGGACTAAGTGATGTTGTAGCATCAAAACCCCCGTGTGTATTCATTTGAGCAAGGGTTTATTTGATTTCTTCTTTCAAAAGTTGCATAGCCTCATAGCCTTGCTTACACATCTATTTATAAGAGTTATATGTTCTGCACTGTACAAGTAAAACACAAAGAAGTACATGGGTAAAGCACAAGTAGGTCAACAGCATGGATTGATTTCTGTCCCACTAAACATTCTTCTTTTGTTTCATTGCTCTGTCTTGTACAGTTATGAGGAAAAGGAGACTATGTCTTCAACGTTGCCCAAAGCTAATATTTTCTATGCCTGTATGGCCTCACATGAAGCATGAGTGTTGGTGTGTGTGTGTGTGCAGAATCATAACACCCTAAACCTTTCACGATTTTTATTGGGTCTGTAAAATGTAATGAAACTTTAACATGGCTTCACATTGCGCTGGTGTGGTGATGATCAAAATCCATTACAGCTGTACCGGTGTGTGCTGAATGTATTCTCGTGAACTACACAGTGTGCTTTACGCTGCTGAGTGATGCATGATGGCCTTCAAACATATTTCAGTCGACCAAAAGCCACAAATCAAATTATTTCTCCAAAATCAGAATTTAGATCATGAAAACACGAACTGCTGACTCTACTTCGACATTTGAGCGTTCACTGTGGCTTTCCGACCACGAACACAAGTGTGTGGACATCGCGCTTGATCCATCTAATCACTTCAAGAAGCACCCACTACATTGCGTAACTTGCGTTTCTATGAATTTGTGCAATGGGCAATATTTGTTGAGTCATTATGATGTGAGTAGTGTGCTGTGTGCAAAGGGAAGAGGAATATGCCATTTATATGTTTCTATCAGTGTTCAACCTGAAGTTAAACAACTGCAAGCCACACTAACCTTTAACAAGCCGTAAAGAGAAGCACTGTGAGGAGCAAGCTTCATAGAGCGCAGATATGGTTGTGATTTTGTAAATGGTATTTCCACTGAGATTGTATTGCAACACTGTGGATTAGTTCCCTTTATCTTAGCCGTGTTTCAAACTAATTTGTTTTAAACACTGTCTTTAATTATAGCAGGATGCGCCCTGTAAAAAAAAAACAGGCCTCCAATTTTAATCCGTAATTGCATAAAAATCAAGGTTTAATGTCCATTTCATTTTATGGACTGCAACTAGTGGAAGCATCTTGCTGTGGTTTGTCTGCTCACGAGACTGAGCTGTAACTCTCAGAAGGTGGGTCGCAGCAGCAGAGAACATTCATTTTTGATTGAAAAGTATATTTTATTGAGAAATGTTGGCAACATTGTTGACATTTATCATTCCGCAATGTGAGTAATTGGGAGAACCTCCAAAAGTATGTTTACCAAATGAGTTTCTTTGAATTCGAAACTCATTGAATTTGGATTTATTTCATTGGGAGAAAGTAGCCAATAAGTAATAATAGTATCGTAATCTTGAGGGGCAATACGTCTTTTTGAAATGTTTGAACAATAGATATGTCTTTGCATGGTTAGCCTGACAGCGGTGCTATGAAGTGTGACTAGAACTAATAGAATAGACTTGCCTTGTAGAATAGCTGGTGATCCACAGGTGAAGGAGCATTGTTTGCCAAAGGTGGTGCCCCAGGGGCAACTGAATATGGCGTGGTAGACATGTGACTGATCGGGCAGACCGCACTCTACAGGCTGACAGCTAACTACACGATCCCATGAACCATGGAAACACTCCAGATTTGTTTCTCTCTGGAAAAGAAGGAAAGAAAGAAAGAAAAAAAAAAGAAAGAAAGAGAGAGGGAGCGTCGCATAATAACTAACTTGTCAGAAAGGATTCAAATAGAAATGGGGAAGAAATGGCCAACAAACACTGTAAACATTACTTTTAACATCTGACAGAAAAACCTTCCTTTGAAACATCTCACTAAGTATACAGAATATCACTGAAGGTGTCAATCAACTTTTAAAAATGTGACCACAAAATAATAAAACATGTAAAAATCTAAAGATGAATCTAATTAGGTATCGGGAGATCCTTGCTGATTAATATTCAACCTCAACCCTTTGTAATCTTTTGAGGAGATTTAGTTGATTTGCGCCCTATTACACAACTTATAGAGTTTATACCTTTACATATTTGATTCCTGAAATGTGTTTGAATTATGTAGACAACTCCTTGGGCTTCTCCTTTGACATAGAGTTTAATGTGTGACATTAGACATACAATCTGTTTGGTTTCCCTAATCATTCGTAGGAGGTGCAATTGAGTAACCTTGGTTTTATGGAAGCAAAAGAGGATGCAACCTCAAATGTTGACTAAGTAAAGTAAAACAAAATGTTACAAGTAGTGGAACAAATGATTGTGGCACTACTCTACACTAACAAAGTCTTTCTCATGAGACCTTGCTGCTGCCCCCTCTCTGTTAAATGTCAACACCCACCCAAATCTCTCTTGCATAATATACCTTTGAATCAATGTATACGTGGAGGATGACGTCACATTAAACGGACACTGTGTGAGGTTATTTCAACAGTGTAACACATAATACAATATTCAGTTTACCTGGTGGGGTTGGGTTCCTCTGCTGCTGAGGACAGTGATGCTGAAACCACGGTGACACTGTACGGAGCATTGAGAGGACTCCCCTCCTCCTGTACACCTACAGAGACACACTGATATATAGATAGTTCTTTTGTTTGTTGTTTCAGCTCTCTGATTGTTCAGTGTTTCATTGCAAAGGGCCTACCTGACAGAGGCGTGCTCTAACTGGGGAGGACTGCAGCTGTCCATCTGACACGGCTGTCGCAAACAGCTATTTCAGGGGATGATGGCAGAAGGAGAAGGATGAGAGGCAGGGAGAGACAGAGCAAGCAACTAGGAGGCCTAAACGGATCACTCTTTCAGAGCAAGCACAGTTATTGAAATCAAAGGAATACGCCACAATATAAATGCTTTGCACAAAAATGCCAAGACTTAACATTTATCTTTTGTACATGATTACGTTTAAAGAAACTGCAAAGGATCTTCTTTCAATTGAGATTGTGCTTCTCTTCTTCTAAAGGGTCTGATATCATCAATCGTGTCAAGTGATGTCACTTGAGTCCACGTCAGTTGTAACTGAAGACAACAAGTTTGAATATTAAAAAAAACTAATCTGCAGGTTCGGAGTACCAGCCCTCTGTTGCCCGCTCCTCATCTCTGCTTGAGGATAGCAGTTTGATTAGCAGCATCCAGATCTCTGACTGAATGGTCAAGTTGAATTATGGGTAATGTAGTTGCCAGGTTAGAAGAAGAACATTGTGTGGAATAAAAAAGAAAACATCTCTGGTTCTGCTGCATCGATTTTCATCCTTCTTTTTTAAACTGTCCACGCGACCCTGACAATGTTATAGGAGTGCAATGCTAAATAGGTGGAGTTATCTTTTAAAGTTTTAAAATGGACTACTGAACACAATATACTAAAAGATACCCAGGAACAATTTAGTTTTTATCTTTTCATAACCAATGTGTCAAACTCCCAAACACTTGACATATTCCTTTCATAATATTTATATATATATAAGTTTATGTTTGAATTCAGATTCAAATGTTTTCTTTTCTTAAATGAGAACATTCAATATGACATGTGCTCTTCACCACTCTTCATCTACCTCTCGTAGCCATGCGTAAAGCGATGGCCTAAGGTTAGGGTTCCAAACCAGGTGAAACGCACCTAATTTCCACTTTTCCAAGCTTTGCAAAATAAATTTGCTTGACAATTGAAATGGAAACACGACTACTGACAGTGCGTGTGCGTGTGTGAAAGCATGCGTGTGTGTTAAGTAGGTAGTTGTGGGAGAGCCCACCCTCAGATGCGCACCCGGTCAGGGCGAAGGTGCTGAAGTGGCAGGAGGTCCTCAGCGCCACGCCTCCCACTGCCACAAAGGGGGAGGAGAAGAGTAGAATAACAGAGGCCGTGATGAAGAAGGGTCGAGAGAGGTCATGGGTCACATTCACCACCAACGGGTTCCGATGACATGATAGGTCATGTGTGCCTAGGTAGATGGAAGAGTTTCAAGTATTCCTTTAGCTTCTAACCTTACCAACTGTTTTTTTTTGGTTAACCAATCTTTGGTTCGTCTTAACCATAAAGCATCACTTTAAAAACAATCATACAAATCAATGAAAGTCAAAAATTACCTAGTGAGTGGTTATTGCCAGTAGTATCAGACAGGAGGATGGTGGCTGTCCTCCGACACTGCTCCCCAGACCACAACCCATCTGAAGCCAGGTACACCATCACCGAGGCTGCCACTCCAGCATGGACAAATCCCACCTGGATCAATGAGAAAAGCAACAATAATTTCAAAGAAACAAAGAAAACAAAAACAAGATTGATCTGATGCTATGAAAAGACATCTTTTAACTGCCGATATTCCAAGTTGACCCTGGCCCCTGTTTTCTATGATGGAGCTTCAGCTTCTCACAGCCACCTGCTTATCATAGAGACTGTCAGTATTTCACCCTCAAAAGATGGATTTTGGAGTATCACTTCTAGTAAATGAGGAAGTGCAACTCTTAAATGAGATAGATGCCTTTTGGAGAACTGTCAGAGAGGGATATGATAGGATGGCTGAGGAACGCTTTTCAGATAAAGTGAGACTATATATTTAAGGCGAGGGAGGCCTTTCAGAGACAGAAAGAACACTTCAAGGAAAAAGAGGGTGTTTTATGGACAGCTGGCAGATATGGCTGTTATCATGAAGGCTTTTCAGACGGTGAAAAAGTCTTTAGGGAGAAGGCGGCCTTCCAGAGAGGTTGCAGAGATGCGTCTGATGAAGAGGGCGTCCATTAAAGAAGTAAGGGATGGAAAGATGAGTCATTCAACAAAGAAGTGGAAATGATGTGATAAAAAAGAAAATGAATGAATATGTGCAAGGAAGGAAAGAGGCAGACTCACGACTGTAAAGGACCCTATAATCCAGAGCACGGCAGACAAGGTTATGAAGCTATTACGCAAATCAACAGCTAGTTTACGCTTAGTCTGCACCTACTGAGTTGATTTTGGGAACTGTGGCTGTGGAAAGAGTAACTAATACTAATACTAAATATGAGAACCAGGCACAAGTCTGGAATGGAGAGCCAGGTGCAAATACAATGCAGTACACAAACCAGGAAGTCTATGTGAAGCACAGGTGCTGCAAAGATAAGCATTAGGTATGCGAGTCATCTTAGCGACAGCGGCAGCTACTGAAATTCTCTGCCAACGTCAAATGTCATCAATTCTAAACATTACTTTTTAATCACAAATAAACTATTAGTTAATGATATGTTTGAGAATAATTTTTGCTCTGCCTTTTTTGGGGCCAAAATAAACTATAATAATACATTATTTATTCATAATGGTCCATTTGTGATTACAAAATGACTATTATTCCTTCAGATTCCAGTATTGTAATAATTTTTAGTAGTATTATTAAGTATTTGATTATGAATGATGAGTTATTTATATAACATTTGGTCTTTCATTATTAGTTAACTGGTAATCATCATTATTGAATGTTATTTAGTTGTATTAGTACCCACTGGGGAAAAAATAGCTTAATGCTTAAATATAAATAGAGGGTTAGTCATGAATTGGTAATCATCTACAGATCATTAGTACTCATAATTCAAAGTTGTCCAGGAAAATTGTCAATTAATAATAAAAATGCATTGTATGAATCATGTAATTGTTTGAAAGTTGGGAAAGTGTGTGTGTGTGTGTGTGTGTGTGTGTGTGTGTGTGTGTCTGTGTGTCTGTGTGTGTGTGTGTGTGTGTGTGTGTGTGTGTGTGTGTGTGTGGAGGTTTAAGCCAGGAGACTGTGAGAGAGGCCCTTCAACCCCATTTGAAAAAGTATTGGAAAGTGCTGGAATCCACCCACAGTCATTCAGAGGAGTGGGAAACAGATACAGTATGTGCACAGTGTGCGCACACACACACACGCACACACACACAAACGTACCTTCAGCCAAAATGAATGTTCCAGGTCATTGTGTTTGTCGGATTGGGCTGTGCAAGGGAACCAGGCGTCTGAGGACACTTTCTCACTCACCTCCAGGTGCTGGTACCTGCAAAGCTTCACACAGAACAAAGGAAATACACAATGCTAATTATTCATTATATATATATATATATATATAATTCATGAAAGATAATCTTGTTTTTAATGCATAATATTAACCATCATTTAATTTATTTTTAAATACTGTCCAAAAGTTAACCTGACCTTAGCTCACCTTTTAATGTGACAAATACTTCATGTAAAACCTGTTTATCCTGTTTGCTGTTTTGGCACATGGTCTAATTAGTGGCTTTGTCACATATTCCATGTTATGGCGGAACAATGGAAGGCTTTTATAATCAGAATTATCGGTTTTGTGCTAATTTAGTCAATTCTGTTCTGACTATTTTGTGCATAAGAAAGAAGCCCAAATTCTCTGGTGGTGAAGCATTTGATATCATGCTGACTTTTTTCCTGACACTTTGATTTGTTTTGTTTATTGCACCTTTCCTCATTCCGACACTGTAGCATGAAAGATCCCGGGAGATTTGCCAGTTCTGAAATGCTGGACCCAGTGTGTCTGACACCAACAATCCTCCCAAGATAAAAGTGGCTTAAATCATGTTCTTTGCCCAGAGGAGCTTACTTACAGTAACCCTGCATCTTCTATGCTTCTGCTTCATTTGTATGTGACCTACTAGTGTCTAGGATGACTAGTGTCATCCAAAGTCTTGTGCATTGCCCTTCTTTTTCAGGCTTGTCCTTACCCAGTCGCTTCCCAGATTCCATCTCTTAAACAGCAATACTTTCAAAAATAACTAAAGATGCACTGACTCATTACTGGCTTACATTTCAATTATGTCATGTAAGTCACTGTGACCTTTGTTAATATTTTACATTTGTTTGTCTTGAGGGTGTAATATTTTTATTCTTAATGCTTAATCAAGCCAGATCAAGATCTTAACGACACAAGGCAGTGGTGCAGTTCCTTGTAGATGCTTTAAGTTGTACTACTGAGGTCTAACGTAAAACTGTTGTATAACCACAGGCTGGAAGAAATATTGATTTCAAAGCATAAACTGTTTCAGCGGAAGCACTGAAATCAAGGCTGCTAAGCAAAACTTCAATCAGTAAGTGAGGAGGAAATGATGCTCCATCTTTAATTTGACATGGGTTGTATTGATTCGAATAGAGTTTACCGTGTCTGCACTTCATTAAAAGTTCTGTTTTTGTAAGTGAATTCTCGGGAACTGATGCAGAAAACTTCTCTTCATGTCTGGTGTGTTTTATTCTAAACATAAGCAGTTTTATTGGTACCAAAATGCCTGAAAAAAATGCTTCTTTTGAGCAACCAGTCAGGTCAATGACATTAACAGTAATAGAATGGCCCTACCAAAAGCTCTGCAGCAACACACACACACACACACACACACGCACACGCACACGCACACACACACACACACACACACACACACACACACACACACACACACACGCAAAGTAACTTGCTGTGTCGGTAGAAAATAAAGTGCAATATAAGGAAGAGAGATATTTTAAACGGTCCATTTTCTTCAGGTTCTGGATATTGCTTTCTATGAGGACTTAGCTTGGGCCCTGACTATGGCAAGTCAAGCATACTTTACAACCCGCACCAAACTATTACAGAGATACATCTTCCGTTGTTTATAAATGCAGCCAGTTGCTAACATTGTTTCCCGGAGTTGAGGAGTTCCACATTGATCTTGACGGGGAGTTTATTGTCATCTGTTTTTTTATGTGCCCTGCGGTTCTTACTTCATACCTTGGTAAGTGATGGCTCCCCAGTGGCAGCAGTGGCGGAACAGTGGTCGGCGTCCTGGTGAGAAGCAATGGCGGTGGATGCCCACTGGTCTGTGTATCCCAAAGGTGTGAAGTAACCACAGTCCTGAACGCTGGAGCCCCGCTCAAACTCCTCACACACACCGTCACCGTCAAAAACATAACACTGACTAGGTTCACCTTGGGAGATGGAGAGGAGAATGAGACAGGAGGATTTATGAAAGGATATAAAGCCCGGTTTCTGGATCTGGCAGGGTCTACACTCATCCCCCGCTGTTAGACTCCCGTCCAAAACTATTTGTCAGTGAACCAAATGTGAGCAAATCTATTTTGTATTTTCATTGGCCACTTTTAATGTTAGCCACGTCAAGTCAACCATATCTGACTTCTTGTGCTGTCAACAGACTGTAAATTATGGTAAGAAATGAACTTTGACTTCAATTAATTATTGGAAATCACAATAATTCTGTAATGTTAATAGGCAGTAAGAGAACCTAATGTGACTTGGCCAGTTAGTTTAATCCCAAAAGCACCTCAATGGACAATGGGTATCTGTAAATCGCCAAGTATCAACAGCAGCATTACTGTATGTGTTACAAAAAACTGTCAAAGCAATGATCCAAAGTGGTTCCAAGTCTAAAAATACAGACAGGTATTTTGTTGTGTCTGCTTATAAAAAAAGTTTTTGAGTCAACTTTTATCAGCTCTCAAAAATGTAATAGCATAAAGCAAGGGGGAAATAAAACATCAATAAATACCTGTCCACAGGGGTGGAAAGTAGCACCAGAGTAATAAGACTTAATCTAATGCAACACGATACACTTGTTTTTTTATGGTATTTTGTCATTACCGGACAGTTTTACAATGGACAGGAAAGAAGTTGACAGAAAACTAAGGCTGTCAATTAGTCAACCAGTTTATTTTTAGGCTGTTGATGGACAAATGTGCTGTGAGATGTTTTTGCATGACTCAATTCATCTGCAGAGAGAATATTGGAACAATACATTTTTGAGGGTTTCCACTGAATTACATGATTGTTAAAATGCCATTCCAACAGAAAATATTGAACAACTTTTAAGGCTGTTCATGGTTAGGGTGACAATGGGTTTCCAGAGATTTCAACCACATCTCACGGTCTTCATGAGTGGAGGATGCTCATGGAGACAGGTCGGCAAGATGCAGAGTTTGACAGTTTGAAAGTCAAAAGCCTAATTCAAAATCCCTACACCCTCCCATTCCATGAACTTCCTCTGTAGTCACACTTGCAGCTGAATGAAGCAGCCTGCTTTAAGGTGTAGGGTATAAATACAGCCGCAAGCTTCGTCACAAACTTCCCTCTGGAACTGGAACTGTCGTAAGTTTCCGTAAGCATAGTTTCGTTATAAGTATTTTTCGGCTTCTTTCGTGGCATTTCTCTTTGTTGTGAACATCTTCTCGTTTTTAACTCTGATGTTTTTTAGCTACTTGGTTTTCGCAACAATCCCTGTATATATATAACAATGCATCTACTGTTTTCTAGATCAGACAAGTGTATATTTGATCCTAAAAATAATGTAACCTTTATCCCACTTCCAAAATGGCGGTTCCACACGAATGCGCAAATGGAGTGGAGAGGGTGCAGGGTCCAGATTGGAACTAAGCCAAGGTTTTTCTATTTGTTTTGTTCTGTTTTTACTTTTCCCAAGAAGTCAAGAATGAACTTGACTTTTCACATACTTTTTTGGCTTGATTTTCTTATTTAGCAACATGGTTCTCAGTCTGACTCGTTATACATGTGCCGTGGAAAAAGCTTAAAGATGCTTTAAGATTTTGGTAAAAAGGTAAATAGAGAAAAATACTTCATAGTGAAAAACACATGACAGTAAAGATCAATAAGAGTTAACGGGATGTGTTTTTTAGCCTGCAGGTCCTGCAGTGTTTCTGAGCCAAAATGCATTGGAATTTTAGACTCTTCTAAGGATGTAATTAATGATATTTGAATTATAGTAGGCGGAAAGAAATAGAGGCTGCTATACTTCCCATAACAGAGTTGCACCTGAGCTATGAGCAATGATTATACATGCCATAGAGTAAGGGAACTGACATAATGTGCTAGAGCCGTGTGTCACAAAAAAAGACCGGGAAGCATGAGATGAACAACAGCTTGTAATGCAGCAGCTATTCATAAAAAAGGGCGGAAAACATGTATACACTTCAGAAGTTTGGCCTCATCCACATCTGGACAGCTGTAGGAGTTCACAGACAGAGCTTTGACGGAGAGTCAGTGCAGCACAAATGGCTTCAATTAGTCGACGGAAACATGTTTCTGATAAAAGGCAAACTAGGCAGCCGACACAATTCAATGCTGTATTGTCACCCCAAATTCATTTGGCTATACTGCACTAAGTGAACGCACGAAGCACCCCACCCCTGCTTTGAAAACACCTGCGAAAATGATGAAGTCTTTATAATTCCAAGTCTGTGTATTTATCAAACCTCGCAACAGAGGACAACTTGACAATCTTTGACTTAACTATTAAGACCATCTGTTTTTTATTTAAGGTCTGCATGCGGTAATCATATTGTGCAATTTAACCTTTATTTAATCCGGCAGTTAAAAAATGTATCATATAAAAAAAACAACTTCTTCAACAAATGCAGCTTGTCCATGTCTTTTCTGTGACGAGATGACTATAAAAGTAGTTTGTGTGGTTACTGCAGAACTATAGTAAATTCTATAAAACACAGCAGAGCGAGAGCGAGACAAGTTGGCATTGTTGGAGTTAACTGGGTCAAGGAAATGTGGCAAGAAATATTCTGTCTATGACGAAGAAGTACAACTGAATAATTGGTTTTAAGTGTTGCAATTTGTGAAAACCTGTTTTTGCCAAAATTGTTTTCCTTCCTAGTCATGATGTCTTTTATTGTAAAACAAGTAATGTAATAGCTCCAGTCACGATATGGCCAGTCCTGGCGGGAGAGGACGGCTAACCCCTGACAAATAAATTGACTGGATGATTTTTAGCCCTGTAACAAGCTCTCCTTACACCACACATGAATAACTACCATCCAGCTGCTGGTGGAAACAATATCTGGCCTAAAAAGGAAGTAACTAACATAAGTCTGAACTGAATTTATGAAATTGCCAAAACGTTGGATATTATAAAAGCAATACTTATTCGACCTAGCGTCTGACGACTGAGGAGCGTTTGAGGCGAACATTCAGTTATACAGAGGATGAACTTTAAAGCTGTGGAGGAACAACACAAACCACAACAGTAGAGATGATTTCTCGTGTCGTTGTGGCTAACGCCTGCTGTCATCTGGCCCCGAGTCTTAGAGAAACACGAGAAACAGAGACACTAGGAGACACTCTGACGTGTTATACGTGACAAGCCTGCGATTTGTACGAGGCTATTAGGAAAATTCAGTGTGTGTCAGTGAATGTGTAAATGTGTGTAAAAATTAGTAAACAGCTAATTATGACTGTGTGATATAATGGAATCATGCATGCTTACAATGGAGTGTTTTGGGTTGTTTTGTTAAACTCCCCTCTATGTCGTGTTGTGAGGCTTCTGCTGTGGCCTCTCTGCATGATTCAGACTGGGCGAGGGTGCAGACACAAAGTTTTGTTGTCCTGTGGTGGAATCACAAAGGATGAGGGCACTCTTTATGGCTTCTTTGTTTGTCTTTTGCCATGTTATGTTGCATGTTTTCAGGTACTTTTTACTGTACTTTTTTTTAACCACCTGGCCCATGGTTGACTGAGCAACGTTCGGCGGTCGTCTCAGGGTTGAAAACTGTATATATGATTGCAGCACGTTCTCAAGCCCAGGGTGTAATATATCAACGCCTGAAAACATGCACAAGGCAACCCTATGGTGTTTATGAGACGCACCGGGCTTACAACTAACTACAATGTCAACCCATCCGCGACAATATTAGACGCTCAGAGCAAGTGCTCCAGAAATGTGTTGAGACTTAGTTTAAAGACCAAAAAGTCTTAAGTAGGGTGGATTTTGGGTCAAACAAACATAGGCCTGTCACCCAGGACACCGCTGTTCGTGTCCCGTTTAAAAGAAAAACTCAAAGTTACAAACGGAGCCCAGCACCCTGCCTGAAATTCAAGGTTTTTTTTTCTTTCTCGAATTAAAAAAAAATGTATATATTTTTTTTATTCACAACTCACTTTTCACATTGACAGGTCTCTTTTATTAAATAAACTAAACGCTTATGCTATTGATCTAATTTATGTGCACGTTTCAGTTTGTACTGTCTACTTCACTGCGCATTCTCTCCTTCACTCCATTTTGCGAAGGGCGGACACACACACACACACACACACGTGCGCACACACCTACAGAGCGGAAGAAAGGAGAGGGGAGAACTAAATAGAAACCGTGCCCCCCCCCCCCCCCCCCATGAATTTTGCATGGCAGTTATTGCACACTTATAAGATCTCCAATCTGTGTCAGCAATGAATCAGCATTAATACTATACAGTATATGGCACATAAACTAGAACAAAAACCTAAAATAGATCCTGTGGCTCAGAGTTTAAACAGGTGAATCTGTTTAACTAAATCTGTTTCTTAATGTTTTATCTTACAAAAAATCATTTTTTTGTTAAGTCTAAGAACAAATCATGCATTCTTGCCAAATCATGCATTCTTGCCTAAACAGTAACCACAGTTGCTCTTTCCTAATTCTAAGCTTCTTGTTGGGTAAAAAAGCACGAGAAATAATGAACCCTGCACGATTTGATTCTCGTGGTTAGAAATACAAGGTGGCCTCCAATCACTAAGGGGTCATTGTACAACAGTTGTCAGAAGCAAAGGCTTTCACAGCTGGTTATGATCGCTCTCACTGGGGAGAGCTGGCCAACTGTCTCAGATGTGATTTGATAATAAAAACACCTATTACTTGCTTTAAATAAAGCATATGAAATGGCAACAATGTCTAAAACACATTTGTTATTGTGAGCTGATTTATGCCGAGTGTCCAATCCAAAACCACAACATGATCTGTGAAGCACATCAATACACTTCATTCATCAATATTCCCAAGCCGTTATCGATTCCTTGCAATCTTATAAAGGCCAGAACTTATTTAATAAAGGAAACATGCCGAACATATGTTTTGAGACTAAACAGTTACTGCTGAAAAGTGTTTTTCTGGTCTTTCCCTGCCAGCCTAAAGTCAAAATGTTTCAGATTTCTAAACAAGACTTATCAAAGCAAAAACTTACTTTTTACCCCTCCGCTCATCTGTTTTCTCTTATGTTGCAGCGATGCTACATTAATGGTTTGTGGAAACAATTCAAGCCAGAAATCTTTATGTCTTGTAAATTAAATTTGATTGGCTTGAATATTGTTCTTATTGCTGCTGCATGTACAAATGAGAGATTTGTGCTCTTTCACACTAAAAGTTTATATGGTGTTCATGTTTCATATGTAAATGGGTTGGTGAATTTGATGTATGATAGTAAAAAAAAGTGTTGTTCCTTTGGTTTGAAACTGGATCTGTGTGTGAACCCAAGATGGACCACAGACGTGTTTCTTTCTGCAGTGCAGATAACGGGACTCACTCACCATTACAGTTGAAGCCCATCTCCTTGTGGCATTTCTTAGAGCAGCCATCACCATCCAAAAGATTACTGTCGTCACACTCTTCTGTCCTACAGAGACAGAACCATCATCATCACCTTCATTGACCATGCCATCTAGATTTTTCAATGTGTAATAAGTCATGTTAAAATGTCCACTAAAGTGCACAGACCCCTGCATGAGGCCATCTCCACAGTAGGACTGCCCATGGGTGTAGAGGAGAGGTGAGGACGTATCGCTGAGGAGACTTTCTGCTTCCACTTGGATTGTGTAGTGGTACCTGACTCCCTGGCTTACAGAACTGGAGAGGAGAAGAGAAGAGGAGAAAAGAGAAGAGAGTAGAGGAGTAGAGGAAGAGAAGAAAAGAAAAGAAAACAGAAGATGGGAGGGGAGGAAGAGAAAAGAGAAAAGAGAAGAGGAAAATGGTTTTGATATGCTTAAAATTGTAATAAAAATATTAAATAGAATTCCAAAGTTTGTTATGTTCTTTCGAGGAGCAGTTTTACTGCTCTGTGGTACACATAATCTTTACAGGCTTGATCGATACCAATGACCAATTCAATACTAATAAGAAAGGATTACTGTGGCTATTGGTGCCAGTGTAGTGCATCATGACCTAATTATCTCGTATTATTGCTTACCTTGTGCTATGTAGAGGGGAAGCATTGTATTTGCAGTGTGTCCCAGGCCCCCCAACAAATCAATTCTGCATTAATCCTAATGGATTCTGCCAACGGTTGGCTCATGGGATCGCTGCAACAAAAGTGGAACTTGCACTCGCAGTGGCTTCTATCTGTAACCTTGCAGTATCCCATAACCTTTAAGTCCCACAGCAGGAAGTGTGTGTAATGATACCTCGGCTCCAGTGTTGGGACTATTGATCTGTTTTGGTGGGCTGTATCTATAAAAAGAGCCCCCTCCCTGTTTTCCGCCTGGAGCGAAAAGTTAACCAGGAAAGCGCAAATTGCTCAGTATCTGAGGTCTCTGCAGATTTTACAAAATTCCTTTATTAATTATGGAAAGAAGGAAATTAAGAATTAAAAAAACTCCCCCCTTCCCTATTAATCTGTATATATATATATATATATATATATATATATATATATATATATATATATATATATATATATATATATATTAGGATATATCCTCCAACCTTCTCCCTCCTCTCTGCTCTCAAAGGCCTCTTTATGATAATTATGGTGAGGTTAGGTCATCTTTTCCCCTTTCTCTTGTTGCACTCTGCACTTCCTCCCTACATGCCTTATTCCCTCTTGAACTACTAAACTTAATTAACAAAAATCCTTGAGCAATTTAGTTTTTTTTTTAGAATGAGCTAACAGCATACTTTCAAAGAAACATCCTATAAATCTACACGTTGGTACAAAAAAATGTGTGTAAACTAAATAGCGACAATTATTCATTAGATAAAACACTCCATGCCAGTCGTTTAACATAGGTTATTATTAAACGGTTAATTAAAAAAGTAGTTTGAACAAAGTGTTGTGCCACCACGTCTGAGGGTTTGTGTTTACGGTCATTCTTAACGTTCACTCTTGATGGTGGGCTTGTCGTTAAAGAGAGGTCCAATAATTATTCCGGCAGTAAATTATAAGTTACTGAAACAGTGAAGAATGAAAAGAGAGCTGGAGAGAGACGTTTAAATCCTGCATACTTTCTCACCACGGAAATTGTCAAAAATGATGAGGAAGGTGTGGGCGAGGGAGTTTGACAAGATGATCGAATACCTTCGGAAACCCCTACCCCACACCTTTCCATCAGATTAAGGCGTGTGTGGGGGGGGGGGGGGCTGTGTCCAACCATTTCTACAGCTTTCCCGAACCAACAATCTGACAATCACACCCACTTCAAGCTGTGATTGGCCGACTGTGAGAAGTGCTACTGTAGCTGTCATATTCATGGCAACAAAGCCGTCAACGCTGCTTCAAGGCTTTTTTTCATACAAAGGTAGCCGTGGTTTCATCTAAAGTGGGTTGGAAAAACAATTGATGCAAGCAGGACACTGGAGTTACGGCCTATGCTGCTCACATTTTGTTCATATTCAAACTGCTCTTCACCTATGCTGTGCTGTTGTCCCCTCTTACCCTTCCTCACCCGCTTGCTTCTCCTTCCCTCACCTACAGTATCTTGGTCTTTAAGTTTCATTTCTTTTCCTCAAACCTCTTCTCCCCCCACACCGCTCTCTTGTATCTCTCATACGCTTATCGATATCTTTTCCAATTGGCTTTGTCCTCCCCCCCTCTCTCCTTTTTTTCATCCTCTATTATCCCGCTCTCTCTTGATCCCATTGCCTTCGTTTCCCAAACCCGTTGCTCTCAAACGCTCTCCTCACATCAACCCCTTCTGCCCTCCTCAGTCCCACATAACTCAATTCCCACTGGTTCTTACATCTTTTTACACTTAGACACAGTTTGTGTAACACAGGAGACATGTTCCCTGAAAAATAAACTGTTTTTGAAGCTGCCTCCACCTAACATCCACCTTGCTCTGTAAAATAGAAACAGCTATTCAGAAACTCAGAGTGCCACAACATTTTAAATCAGCCCCAAATGATCTGAAATCATGTGACTGTCCTATCCTGGCAGCTATTTGGTCAAATAAAAAAAGAGAGGCTTGTGGCTTTACAATTGAATTCTGGTAACATTTGGACAACCCGCAAGACATTGTACAAACTTATTCAACTTAGCCTCGAAACCTCAGCATGCTTTTGATTGAGTATATGCTTGTTGCAACAGATTTGGATCAGTAGCCACAGCTCGGCATATCCACGATGGAAACATTTGCGTCCTGAGCTTTTCAAACAAAACCAGACCCAAACACTTTTGAAAGACAGATAAC
The DNA here is from genome assembly GCF_900634415.1 of Cottoperca gobio. Classification (NCBI taxonomy): domain Eukaryota; kingdom Metazoa; phylum Chordata; class Actinopteri; order Perciformes; family Bovichtidae; genus Cottoperca; species Cottoperca gobio. The sequence continues at coordinate 16,845,451 of NC_041371.1, forward strand.
TGTGGATTAGCAGATCTGAGGACACACACACACACACACACACACACACACACACACACACACACACACACACACACACACACACACACACACACACACACGTGAAACTTAACCTCCATGTTGGCCCTAAATAACGTTATTTTCCTCTGAGGCTGCTGATGTCTGACAAGGCAGTGTTTGCGTGCGTGCGTGCGTGCGTGCGTGCGTGCGTGCGTGAGTGTCTACATGTGTTTGTGTACCCAGTATTAGTAGTTGGCACAGCATCCATGTTATAAATTGTCATCTACACCTGAGAGAAAACCAAACTTGGGAACTTGCCTCAGGGGGAGTCCTGGCTATTTTAAACACTTTGTCAATTCCAATTACATATTGCGATTACGGAGTGTAAAGGGATGAAATTAACTTTTATTGCAAAATAACACCTAAATGGCAAATAAATTAATATTGCCTCGACAAACACCTGACAACATTTGGCACCTACCTGTCGGTGAACGTCAGCTCGGTCTGAGGTGAGGGGGATTTGGCGAAGGGTGGTTGCCGATGAATCTTGTACAGCACAGGCTGACAGCCGGCGCACAGGGGGCTGCCGGGACCTGAAGACAACATGGCAGCGTCGATTTCCATCTTCTCATCGAAGGTGCAGAGCTTTATGGCGGTGACGGCAGCGTTGTGGCTGTCGAGGCGTAACGTGAGGGGCATGTCGCAGAAGACATGCTGAGGTCCGAGGTTAATGCTTTTCCCAGTGTCTGTTATCAGCTCTATGTTGGCTATGGCTGGGTTGTCTGTGACAGGGAAATACAGATAGATGGACTAAATATGTCAGCTTTTATTTCTGTCATTTTGAACTTCAATGTCCAACTGTGTCGTACATTTAACAGAGTAGCAAGGGTTATATCTGGAGGATTTTGGAAGTTAACGTGGTATTCATGTTTTATAGGATTTTTCTCCGTAAGGTTCAAGACTATGTACAGATGAACTGACAGGTATGAGTCCAAAGGACCATATCTGCCAGAAGCAACATCCAATAAAAAAGCTTAACATATTCTTAAACTTTCTTGAAAAATTCATCAGCTTTCATAATAATCAATGACAAATTTCACATTTAAGTATTTTATGTCCACAAAATCGGAACTGGTTACACCCTTAAGGAAGTGAGATAAAAAAAAAAATCTATTATTCTAAGATGATGGACAAAGTGTTTCTCCTCGTGTCAGCAGCTGGAGGTCTTGAGGCTGATGCTGTCTCACCTTTTTAGTTTTGTTTCTGCTGTCTTCGTACACATCGCCACTGTTCTTGGTAGAACCAATAGCATTTAGAGTAGTGCTATCTGACATATCTGACACACTCATGGTATTAAGCTGTTACGGGGTGGCACTTACTTGAGGAGATGTAGGTGACCCAGAGGGTGAGCACGTGCGGAACGATAGGGTGGAGGAACTTTAGTGTCAGGGTGCAGCCCTCGGTGTCGGGGCACGGTGAGGTCACATTAGTGTCATAAAGGCTGAGCTCAGGACTCCAGGCCTGGAGGCTGGGATCACAGGGCTGCTCCACATCCGGCGGGCCTGCGATTCAAAGACATCGCACAGACACACACATTTGTATATATGTTCTTAATCACTCCCTCCATTCCATAACCCTACTGCTGGTGAAATTGCGTTACACAATTACATTGTCTAAATTGATAATAACAAGCACATACTGACTTTAAACTCAGTTCACTATGATTAACCTTTAACCCTTTAATATCTTGTACATTCAATATCTGGCAGTTATTTACACATACATATTAACACATTTTGCATGTTAAATTTTACATTTTAAAAGTATAAAACTATTTAAAGTAACATTTGTGAGTCTTTCTCTCTTAAGCTCCATTACCCCAGAATACAATATTAATGCACACAGCTCAGGACAGAGTTCTCTCTGCAGAATAATGGTGGAGATTATTGTGTAATTTTGATTAAAGTGATTTGTGAGAATTGTTTTCCCACAGCAGTGTGCAGATGAAATACCACTGCCAATCAAATCTGTTCGAACATCGCCAAACACTGTCCAGATGAAGATAATAAATAATACCTCAGGTACAGATTTGTTCTCAAATGTGTTTCTGTGGTGTCTTGCCTTATCCTCAATATGTCTTGTCCGCTTGTATTTAGTAGTGACAGATTTAACTAATGTCTGAGTATTGCTTTTTACAACTACCAGCATACTTATTCTCAGTAGTAAAAGCAGAGCGCAGAATGTTTCCAGTTGAAAAAGTAAAGGTCATGCCCCCTTACTTAAAACATGGCACACATTCAAAAACGCAGTAGTAACACCATTACACCAGGCAAAATTACTTGTTAATTGTTACAGTGTTAGTGATTAGCACAATGGAATTACATTACGATAGTTTTATTTTCAGCTGTGTCCCACAAAGTCCATTAAAATCAGGATGTTAATGAGGTGTTAGATATTTCACACCCACTGTGATCAGCCATCTGTGGAAGCACAATGGATCGCTGAAGTGTCAGTGCCAGGTACTGTAAATGATGCTGGTCTCAGCCTAAATAGGCTTTCAAATGGACCAGAACTGTAAACTGTAAATTCTGAAGGCTGTTTCCATTTTATCAGCTTCCTACATTTTTACGATGATTGATGTGCTCGATTTTTAAATAAAGCGTTTAAACCACGGTCATGAGTCTGAAACAACACTCTGATGATGCAACTGTTTGCTAACATGTTAGCATGACGAATATAGAAGATAATATGTTAACATTGTAGGGCCCCCATACCTCCAAACATTGTATTAATACAGCTTTAAGATGACCAATGGATGATCAAGTACATGGATAAATGTTTGTGTTCCTAAATCATTAGAAACCAGAAAGTATTATGACCGTGGATTTAAAACTTGCCATTGGTTCCCATGGACTTTGGGAAAGAAACATCTGTAAATCAAGTTCCCAGTATGAACACTTAAATAGCTCCTATTTAAATCATTAGATCTTAAAACTTGTCAAATGCAGTAAAAGCCAAATCCAGAGTTATTTTCCTTTATTCGTTCGCGTGAATGAGCCCAAGACGGAGCGTCTGGGAGGCGGGGTTAGAGGAAACGCTGGCGGGCTTGCTCAATGGGCCTCATGGGTAATTTTATACTCGGAAGTCAACTTTTTTGGTTTCATGTGCCACTGAGCAACTTTTATAGGAATGAACGGGGTCCCGCCTCCAACGCTGTATCCGGTTCTCTTTATACTTTCATGATTTTCCATCTTTATCCATTAGTCAGCTCAGAAATGTAACATTACATTTACAGGTGTGGACTTTTCTACCTTTCATCCTCTCTCTCTACTCTGCAAATTACAGTACAGTGAACAACATTACAGACCTACTTTAAATTGTCTCATTTTGAATTATAAACTAATTTAATGCTTGATGCGGCACGTAATCTAATGTAATCCATCTCAACAGGAGTGTAGGCCTCAGCCTGAAAACTCAGACCAGTCTAGATTGTGGCAACATTTTCAGGAAATGTAAGAGAAACGTTTTGCCAACAATTCTAGCCAACAGTGTTTTACAATTATACTTGTGTTTTTGTGTTGCCAGCCATGATATCCGCATTGAATTTGTCCAATTTCCCCTCTCTCTTTCCCCGTTGAAGTGATATGGTCTATCTCCGTTGGCTGACAAAGTGACCCCCGCGCATCATGTGGGAAAGAGTGAAAAGGGAGCCAGGGAAGCCAGCAGACTGGCTGTCTCCTCAGCTGTGTGCATACCACTGTTTACAGTAAGACTGTAATTGACTCTTTATCATCATTATGATCCCACAGCGAAAGAGAGGGAGCCGTAATCCCCCCTGTTTCTGCTCACCGCTTGTTTTCAAAGCATAAATTCCAGCAGAGGATTCCACATATTTGGGTAGAGTTTCCACAGAAGTGAAGGAAAGTGTTCGTAAGGTATTTGGTTCTTTCTTACTGTATATCTCTTTCTTTCTCTTTGCTTTCTTGTTGGCTTCCTTGTGTTCCTCATTTCTTTCTTGTTTCTTTCCCCCTCACCCTACAAGTCATGCCAAAGGAAACCGGGCTTCTGCAGAGATTATGATTGGAATAACAAGGACCATGTGCTTACATGAAGCGTACTGTTTCAAAGTACAGTTCTACAAGATACACTTTTATTTTTTTATTTTCGCTTTTTTTGTTTATGACGGAGGTTCAATGTTTGAACAGCACCCAAACATTACCCAAAGTAGACGTTGCCTAATAATCCTTGTTCTCGCTTTGGCTAAAACAAGACAGAGACAGAGAGAGGTCTGTAGCTGAGGGCAATTATCATTTAATGATTTTCTGCTTTTTCCTCTTCCAGGAGCCATTAGCCTTGCACGCACCTGAAATTTACAGTGAAGAGACGTGTGTGTGTGTGTGTGTGTGTGTGTGTGTGTGTGTGTGTGTGTGTGTGTGTGTGTGTGTATGTGTGTGTGCGTGTGTGTGTGTGTGTGTGTGTGTGTGTGTGTGTGTGTGTGTGTGTGTGTGTTGGAGAGGGGAGGAGGTTGATCTGCTTTGTGGAAACAAGAGACAGAAGTAGAACTCAAGGACTCAAACCCCTGAAACCGCCACATTCCTCACTGTCAATAAATATTGACGGAGAAGAGTTTATCAGGCGAAGCACTCAACTTAGTCTGCTGTAGATTTGAGCAGGAAAGATGAGATATCAACAATTGGCCTCCTTACGAACACCGGCCATTATTTATTTGAATGAATTCCAAAAATCATACCTATTTTGATCAAGTGTTGATCATTTAGTTTTTGGTTTACATGCAGCTTTAACAATCTCCAACAAAAATAATGAGACAACAAGAACTATTCTACTATTCTGAACACTTGTTTTTTGTTAGTAAAAAAATATATAAATCTCACACACACACACACACACACACACACACACACACACACACACACACACACACACACACGTTTGACTGACCGACTGCCTCTTCGGGTGTCCAGTAGCCTGACGTGTCACAGATGCGAGGTGATGTAGCTTCCGAGGCGTACTGGTGGAAAACACCGTCTTTCTCACAGTCTCCACAGTTAATACCAGACACATGGACGGAGGAGCTGGGACAAAAAGTTATAGTTAATAGTTATATATAGCTGTAAACACCATTTATACTTCTCTTGGTCATGAGAACAAAAATGCCTCTATCACTAAAGCAGATATATTTTCCAAAGATCTTTTGGTTAGGGTTAGTTTTAACTTATTCTTTTTAATTATTTAAACACTATAGTTGTGCTTTATTTGTCCATAGTTTGGGTCAAGTATGATTATCATTCAAATTATGAGACAGCAGACAAAACTAAACTTGGTGTATTATTCCTTGAAGAGGTAAACAATTAAGATTAAGAACCCATGCAATCGTACCTCTGATAAAGTGGTCCCCTCATAGGTGGCAGCCAATATATAGAGACAGAATCCGGACTCTGGTCCGTCACTATGGGGGCCAGAGGGATGGGGGCAGGTTGCTGGTCTGTCAGCCACTTCTGGTAAACCAAGTCAAGATAACAGTGCATCCGGGCCACTTGGTTGGCGGTGAAATGGTCGGTGCAGTTGTCATCTGATGTGGTGCAATGGAAGAAAAACAAGCCCAGGTAATTATCATTAACTTCAGTGCTAATCACTCAAATATTTAGGTTTAACGCAGACATTTAAAAGAAAATGAGGTTCAGATGACACCCTGTGAAATCATGACTGTTATTATTATTATTGTTATGGATATTATTGTTTATGACGAGCACATTATAATGTTGAAATTATCTCAAGTTAGCCAGCTGAGTCTTCACAAAAAGAAATTCTGTACAGTAATATAATTGATTATTTTCAACACGCCTGCTGTTAATCACAAGTAAGGAGAGAAAATAATGTTTTTATCACTGTACCTGTGTAACTCATGTAATTGCTATAAGGTGTGTCGTGGTACATGGTGACTCCACAGGAATCATTGACGGCTCCAGGATCATGGCAGGCTTTAGATTTGGGTGTTGGTGCAGTGTCGGCACACAGATCTCCTGTCTCCATGGATGGGGAGGTCTCCTGCAAGTGCATATGACAGAACTTGTAGCAAATGATCACAGAGGATAGAAAGATATATCCTCTCTACACTTTATAGACAGCAGAGAACCCCTTTTTTGCTTAACGTATATAATTTATTATTTGATATGTAGGAGAGAACGGTATTGTGAGTTTGTGTGTGTGAGTGTCATCATGGCAGAACGAGGGGCATCTACTGTAGCGGGAACTTCCACAGACGCTGCTGGCTGTGTAACAAATTGCACCTCGGGGATAATAAAGATTATTTTATCTTACCAGTACTTTGTTTATATATGTATACCAGGTGTTTATATTTCTGTCTGTCTGTGGATATATTTTGTCACCGCGATGGCGTTGCAACTGTGCAAGATGCAGTCATGCAAAACATTAACTATTATCAAGAGGAGAAGATTTTACAGGCCTACCTGACATGGGTCATCACAGGAGTCCCGCTCGCTCACCCCCTTGAAGACATGGTACAGTCCAAAGATGTGGCCCATCTCATGGATCATTGTGTTGTGGTGGCCTATGGTACCAAAGTAGGACGGGTTCAGCACCATCCCACCTGAGGACAAAAGATAAAATTCACAGTATGGGTCATAATATTATGACTATCTAGATATTTTTGACTTTTCATAAGACAATCAGTCACAGTAAATATAGTCCTAGAGACTTAAAAGTGAGAAAATTACAAATCTAAAATATTCCTTCAACAGGTAAAACGTTTTAGTGCTCTTTGGCAAGACAATACAAATTCAGCTACTATCTTAAAAAAAACTTGAAACCATGTTTCATCTATTACCCATGTAGGATTGTTTTGTTTAATAAGATTTAAGAAGCACCCAACTAAACAACTGATCACAAACAAATGTGTTATTTCTGTGAAAGTCCAGAGCTGTGTGGCTATTCAACTCCAGTTTTACGCTCTGCCGCGGAATTTCCAAAAGAGAAACAGACCTCCATAGTAAAAAGAAACTAAGCACTGTGACATTTAAAATCAATTAGGAATCAAGTAAAACTTTACTACTTTAAACCAAAGACAGGAAACAGGATAGGGTAAGGTGGCTCAGGGTGGATATAGGCCATTTTTGACTGCTTTGAATATAGATAAAATGCCCTGCAGTGCAGAAACCTTGTTTTAACCGTTTTGCCTTGTTTCCCTAATAGCTGACACCTATCACTACTGTCTTACTCGTACAGAAAGTTTTATGACCTTGGAGCAAACCCATACGACTGAAAATGCACTAAAATATACTAATAATACCACAGCCACTGAAGATGATTAGAGAAAGTACCAAATCACTGAAAAACAACGGGAAAAGGTGCGTCAACATTATAAACATTGAATATAAAAACTTGAATGTTCAAAGTGTAAGTGCTTTAAAGGTTTCATAGGTATCATAAATCCATTTACATATGAAGTAGTGAGTTATGAAGTTATAAATGACCCACAGTTAAAACAGTGTCAGTGTTGGTAGGTAGGCCGGATTCATACAGACAGATCATAATAAGAGAAGAAAAATCAGACGAGCAGACAGAACGACTGATTGTAAGAATACGGTGGAAAAATACCATCTTTATGATTTCCACTTTTCTATTAATGGTGATAATGACTCTTCTCTAAAGTACATGTTTGAATATATATGCAATATTTCCTTTATGCTTGGATATTTTTGCATCACCTCTTCCGCTTGCTTAGAGGTTGTAGAGTGGTAATGTTTTTAGTCCTGTTTGTTGGTTTAGTTATCTCTCGATGGCATTTTGGTAGTATGTTAGTCCATGCACCATTGACAACAAGGGGTTTGTTTTTTGGTGTGGATCTGGACACAGGTTTATTAAAAATGGCTTGGTTACGCTTGGACTTTTATAATGCAAATAACTCTGTTCAAATAACAATTACAAGCATTTCTGTGCAAAACCTTTCCTAAATGTGTGTTTTTGATGTTTTCTGAAGCCTGAACAAGATGTTTGAGCATTTCTTTTATGAGTATAGAGTGCAGTTGCCATATGATCCTGCTTTATTATTTGTGATATTTTGTTTATAGGCCTATCCCATAATTTCTTTATCAAACAAATGAATCACTGATTCTTGTGAACTCTGGCAGTCCGTTGCAGCGGCTGTAGGAATGCTGCCGTGTTAACCAGCTCATGCATTTTGGACATATTTGCTAATGAGAGAATAATTCTTTCAGTATTTTATGCATACATTCTAGACATTTTATACTATAAAATAAACAAAGTATTCAAAAGATGGTTTTGGGGCTTTGGTGAATTCTTACAAAAGCCTATAAGTGAAAATGCAGGTTTTGTGCAGCATGCTGATGATTGCATAATCAAGAAAAGACATGACAGTTATTGGTTTTCTAATTAGGAACAGTGTGTGAAGACATTAAACAATGAAGACATTAAATACGAAGACACTAAACAACAGGGCCTCCGGAGACGACTTGTCATCCAATAACCGAATTTAAACAGGGACAGATGGTGAGCAACTGAAACCAATGTCATGTGGGAGACATTTAGTAGGGAAACAAATTCAACAGTTTAACTGCTCTGACAATATAACTGATGGCATCAAATGTATACCTATATAAATTAATAGCTATCTCAAGCCTATATATCCCCGGAACAACAACATATTGAATTAGGCCTTTATAATTATCAGTTATTTTTGATTCTGAAGAAACAACAAGGGATGTTATTACCTCAAAATGAAAGTATAGCTTTTTAGAACAAAAGCTGGGCACAAAGAACACAGTGAAGTCTAAATATGATAGTTGACATCCTGTTTTCACAGGGAGCTGTTATGTGTGCGCTCCCCTAGCCTGAGATATCCAACTCCTCTGGTGGTGGCACGAGCAAATACATCTGTAAATGTGACCGTAAACAACCGACGTTTGGTTAAGAGCTGTATTTCTCCCCTTTTCCATCAAAGACGTCAAAAGAAGCTTCAATTTTTTTAAATTAAAGGTGACAACTCATTAATATGCTAAATGCTGGTGCAAATATAAAAAAAACCTTGTTTAATAGTGCAGTTGTTTTGCTGTGTGAGCATTTTGGTAAAGTTGCATGCTTTGTTTTTAGACATAAATGTCTTGGGAAGACAACTGTATTTTACACATTTATTTTTTACAGGAACATGTGAATTCTTCCAGTTCGCCATTTTCTTAAAATGATAAATGCTTCCAGTGGAGGTATATCCAGCCCATGTGTCTCCTACTTTTGATTCCACTCACTAGTTTGTGCTAACACAAAAAAAAACAAAGTGCAAAAATAAATGAAGAACAGCTGGCTAGTTGGCATGGGTGTACAGAGCCTACGTTGGTCAAGTCAAGTCAATCTTATTTATATAGCCCAATATCACAAATGTGGCTCAGGGGGCTTTTACAATCTGTACAGCATAGGACACCCTCTGTCCTTTTCGAAAAACACTCAAAAACAAACCCTTTGAACTAGCCCACACTGACATTTGTTTGTTTGGTTGTTGTTGGGTTGATTAGCCTTTTCCAGTGGAAAGAGGTCTAATGATTGGAAGAGGAAAGAGGCAATGTGCCGGGAAAATCTCGGCCAGCGCCAATTGCTCTCCCAATCTCGTTTTGACATCGCCAAAGCAGGCAAAAAAGGATGAAGGGCAAGGGAAAAGATGAAGGGATGGATAAAAAAAGAAATTTACTGAGAAAGAGAAAAAGGATAAAAGAAAAAAGAAAATTATTACAAATCCGGTAGAGGAGAGAAGAAAGAGGAAGACAGAAAATTATGGAAAGATAGATAACAGTTTAAAATACAAATGGGAATTAAGACAAAAGTAAATGATGTGAAGATATGACATTTATGTATAATTTCACTTACCTTGGTGAGTAAGAGCCTCCTTTGCCCATGGCCAGGTTGCAGCTCCTGCCAACTCTTCACGCACTGAGTTGCTGGCAAAGAAAACATTGAGTGTGTCAGTGCCACTCAGGTGTAGCTCCTCCTTTAACTCTTTCACACTCATATAGGCCCTGCAGAAATTAAGAGAGAAAACATAAAAATATAAGATATAGAATTCTAATATCATACCATAAGCATTCAGAAAAGCACTGTAAACCGAGCAGAAAAAATTAACCGTGGTAAATTGTGGTTATGATGCTCCACGCTGCAATAGTAAAACCTTGTAGCAGCTCTAAACTTTGAGTGATGTGACCATGTGTACAATTTTAAAACACACTTTTTTGAGCTAAACTAAAGATGGTGGGCTTGTTAGACAGTGAGAACTTGCAGACCAGATATGTATCTACAGGCCTTTTGCTAGTTACGTTTAAAGTAAAATTAGCTACCTACAGTCATTAATCATAAAACGTAACATTATTCTAAAAGGTTTTGCGTCCTTATTACTAAACAGATAAGTGAAACAACAAACCAATTTCCAAAAACATTGGACAGGGGCACACACTTCAATATAACACCAGAAGTTGGAAGGGTTCAAGAGCATTTAGGATGTACTCAACCTAGCTTAGCACTGGTAGCGGAGAAAATTGCTAGCATATGAGGGGTGAGAAAAAAATGCTTTTTAACAGCTCCAAAACTCTTATTAACATGTATCTTGTTAACTAGCAAGCTAGCTACTAATACATCCAGAAATAACAGCTGTTTTTGCTTCAGATTTAGCTAGGAAAGCTACCAACTTCACAAACACGATAGGACAGCTGAGGTGCTGCCTGCAGTTGCTGCTGTAACTTAGTTAGCGGTTGTCGGTCACTCCGCTCCACTCCGCACAGTTAGCTTACCCACAGACATCAGTTTTCTTCTTGTACAGGCACACAGCCATGGTTTACTCACACAGGTGTTTTCACTTATGTTTCCTGAATAGACCTCTTTTCAGGACACTGTAGGCTATGCATGATAGACCGTTTATGCTAAGCTTAACTAACTAATTCAAAGAGAATAAATCTTCACATTTATCCCACAGAATGAAGGTAAGAAAGTATGAAAGAAGCATATTTTTCAAAATATTTATTCCTTTAAGCATGGAGATGATTGAAACATATTACATATTACACTCTCACATATTATTGTGAGAGTGAAGTTCGGAACGTGTATTCTTGGTGCAGGGCATCTCTTTAGCAGACGACAGTTTGCTTCAATCCATCAACATCTCTCTCTGCCCCGTATGTAGCTTCAAAATCATAATTGTTTGAATTGGTCAGGGTACTTCAAACCACTACCCCCCTGCAGCCCCCCACCCCCTACCTCTTTCTCTCTCTGACTGTGATAAATTACCCTGGAGGCACTTTGATGTGTGAAGCCGACTTTGTTTTTCCCTGGCTGCGGTGATGTCACATGTCATTTTTCTCCTTTGCTTTCATAGCTGGAAAGCTTTTACACCCATCACCGTTAAGCCTTACTTGGTCTGAGAGCCTTGCAGTGGGGTCTCACTGGCTGCCCAATGCACACATGCCAGAGACTTAAGGCTTTTAGCAGAGCCTCCTATGGTTTTTGGAGCACTACAACTGCTTGATGAAAAAAATAAAATCTGGCTGTGTATGGGATATGTGTGTATATGTGTGCAGCACTTCTTTGCATCTGTTTTATGTACAGGGTAATAAAAGTCAACAGTGCCAAGAGTATAGTGCTGGGTCACATCAGTTCATACTTAATACATATTCTTAACTGTATGAATCATACATAGTGTTGTTTATGAAGTCTTGTTTTATTTCATACCGCACATGCAAAGCTTTGGATTTAAGTGTTTTTTAATTATTATAACGTGCATTTCTCAAGCTTTTATGTAATTGATTAAGTTCAGCTGTGGGGCTAACTTTGTTAAAATTACTAAGCCATACTTTAATCTTTACCTCAGTCACTTCAAGTGTATTGGATGTTGATTTCTGAAAAATAAGTTAAGGTTTATACTTTTGATCACGCTAGGCTGTAGGGCTAAACTTATAAATATTACTTATATACTTTACTCTTAGAAGATTAAAAAGTGCTGGTTATTAGGTTTTTTTATTCAAAAATATCATTTATATAATTTCTCATTATAAATACTTCAGCTTTGGCTCTGTGCTGCTTACATTGTTCCAACAGCCTAAAGGATAGGCAGGTCAGGACAGGCAGAATCTCAGCTTTGAGCTGGGAAACATCTAGATGGATGAAAAAAACAGAGCAGTAATCCCCATTCTCCCATACACTATATTCAATTACGTGAGGCACTTTGTCTTTAAATTTGTCCAAAGGTGTTCCTCTGCAGCCAAGCATGTTTGTAATCCTCCCCCTAAACCAATCCCTCCATGAGTGCATGTGTTGTACAGTAAATAAACATGTATTATCTCTGGCACTTTGCCTGAATAAATTAGGTTTAAGATTTAAGATGCTTCAGGGAAACTTTGTTCTCAATACATTACTGAAGCTGAGTTCAACCGAGGCTGTGCGCAGTATCCATCAACGTAGGCTGTGCAATTACAAGTGACAGAGAGTTGACCACTAAAGAGTTGACACTTCAACTTCTGAGAGTCAGGATGCCTCAATGGAAGTCTAAGGCCAACCTGGCAAAAAAAATAAAATGGTTTTACATGATTTAAGTGAAAACCGTGGTTATGATTTAACAAAATTACCATTCAAACACTCTTTGAAGCAACAGCAGAGTCAACATAAGCACTGTCACAATGTAAAACTGTAGATACGCCTCCACTTTAAATACCATTGTATTTCAAGAATCAGAACACTGACTCTAAAATGATCACACCAACGGTAGTCAAACATTTTAATATATTATATACTTTACTATGCACTTCACTTTGTGCAATGTTACATGCTGAAATAAAGTCAATAAAGTATCTACAATCCAAACAGTTCGTCCTAAGGGCTTGATGAATGCAGTGCTTGGAGAAGATACCAGTCCTCACGGGTAATATATTAACAGTCACTTTCATTGCATGAGCGCAAAGTCCTTTGCTGCAGGCGCGTACTAGCACATACTGAGAACCAGTCACCCACAACAAGGTGTCCCACACTACACAGCATGTTTAGCATATTAAAATTATGTCCCGCATTTTGATTAGCGTCAGTTTTTTAAAAGGCAAACAACGGACGCTTTTCAAAAATCTGGCTTTTATCCAAAGGCTGTGAAGAAAGCACTGAAGGCTGTCATCACAGGGCTGTGTTTGATGTCATCATGTCAATCAAACTGCGTACACATGGGTCAAGTGCAGGTTGACCTGTCACTGTCTTTGCTACGCTATGCCCAACAGGGAAAATTGACAGTCACCACAAGTTATGACGATTTAGGTGGAATCTATTGGAAACTAGAAAAGAAAATGTGTAGCTACAATAAACACTTGGAAACTACTTATATGAAGCTGGTGGAAGGCGATTTCCTTTGTGGCCCACTGTATATGCGCAGTAGTTACTATGCATATACAGTGGGCCGCATAACAAGGAAGTAAACCCGGAGGCTAGAAAAAAAAAGCAATTCTCATTGGATTGAATAGGTTAAATACAGTTCTTATAACATCCATGGATCGATTGTGATATATTTTGAATCAACAATCATTCAGAAGTAGAGTTGCATTCACTGTTCTGGGAAACATTGCAGTTATGTTTTCATTAATGAATAAAACATGACCACAATAAAACTTAGGATTCACATTCACGTAAAGCATCAAACAAAGTTGGAACGAGATTGTTCTTTCAGGGGAGTTGCCTGGAGCTCTTTGCACACAAGTGCACTGTCCAGGATTTACAAACCATAAACTGTTAGCAAATCCTGGACATGTGTCTCAGCATAAATGAACATGATTTCCCCCACCACCCTATCCCCACCCTATCCCCACCCTATCTCCACCCTTCTCTCTCTCTCTCTCTCTCTCTCTCTCTCTCTCTCTCTCTCTCTCTCTCTCTCTCTCTCTGTCCATCTTTACCCTTCCCGCTCCCTTTTCTTTATTGTAATGCCAGAATATGCAGTGTACCTGGCCATCGCTTTGGAACTGGCTCTCAACAACAAATTTGTGTCGTGACAGCAGCTGGCTTGAAAAACCTCTGGCCCTGTACTGGCCAGCAGCAGCTGCACACATAGAGGGTCCCACAATCGGAATACCTGGCCAAGAGCTCAGAGAGAAGGGGGGGATATCAAAAACCCAGATCCCAAACATAAAAATGGTTCAGTGCTTTACAAATGCCAGCAAAATGTCATCCTGACATTAATTTTCTCTCTGCCTGTCAAAGTGGCGAGTTGGGATCCAGACACACATATGCATGCAGGCATGTCGAAGCATTCACACACATAAGGATTTTCAACAAGCTAGGGTCAGGACCTTTCCAGAAGACCTACACTACTGTAAGTCCACTGAGCCCAGTTTTACTACACTCTGGTCTCCTGTGTATTGGCTGTTCATGTTGTTTTTAGTGGGGGGGGGGGGGGGTCAGGAGCTTATAGACAGGAACTCTGGCAAGATTCACTGAAGGACTTACATCACTGCGTAGAAGTACACACACACACTGTGACTTTTGAGCTTTGCTTTCAAAATCTGAAAAGCAGAGGCCTTATTTATGGAAGTATCTCATGCAAAAACATTGCACACAAAACCAGATCAAATCCAGAGCCATGATTTATGAAAGCGTTCTCACATCAAAATCAACACATTACATTGATCTCTCCAACTCTGTCATATATCAAACTAAAACGGATTCCAGTTATTACCCAAAGGTAAGTGTGGTGGATATATTATTTATATTTGTTCTTCGGAATATTCTTTACAATAACCATCAAATTAAATCTAGAATAAATCACGGAGCATTTTATATAATTGAGGCCAAAACGACCAGACCCATGTTTGTGCAAAACAACAGAGCAGAGTGCTGTCTGCGGTCCAACTTTTTTCATTAGTGTCCATCTCAGGGTGAGCAGAGGGAACATCTGACCATAACAAGTACCAAACCTATTTTCTTCCTGTCTGTCTCATGGTGTCTATCCCACTAATCTCATGACAAGATAAGGCATAAATTAGAGACCACACACATGCAAGCCAACTTTGTAATTTCACTTTTACCTAATTTAATCCTGTGTCCTCCAGAGAGAGTCAAACCAAGCACCAGGTTCTTTTCCAGCAACAGCCTCTTCCGCATTAACACAGCTGCTCAAACCCGCACTTGGAAGCTACACAGTACAAGCACAGTCTCCTACTGCTGGCCTTTTGGAGCTGTCCAGTTCAACTTGTCTTCTTCTGTTAACCATTGAAACAGTTGGAGGTCAAGTGCTTTGCTCAAATGCACCTTTTGTTGTGGCTAAGGAAAGTGAAAAAGCTACGGAAATCATCAAGGTTACTTCAAGAATTTAAGCTGTTGATCTTCTAGTCAAAACCTTTCGGATGTTGCTACTACGTCAGCGAAAGGTAGAAACAGCCATAAAAGGGATCCTAAGAAATGGAGGTGACTGGGGCCCCTCTTACGTCTTCATTTCATCTTTTTCTCCTGGAGAAAATAAACATAGCAATGTAGCATTTGGTTGTACTACCATCTACTTAATAGAAGAAAATAGGGTGCTGCTGGAACTGTGATGTAATTTTGAGCTACGCTACCCAAACGATTCTGGGAATGTAGTTAAATCAGTAGCATCACTACTCCCCACTGCCACAAACAACATAGCCAAATTGTATTTCAACTAGTTCAAGTTTGTATAACCCAACAGTCATTTATATACTCATTTTTATTTGAAACTGTAACTTGGACATGGTCATTGGTACCAGTTCCTGATTGGTCAGAACAAAAATATCAATAAGCATTTGTTGGTATAGTGATCAATAATTAATTTGACAGTAGGCATTTCCTCATCTTACATAAAATGTTTCCATGTGTCAAGCCATCTGCCAATCGTAACGCGTGAGCATGTGTAAAGTTTTGTGTGTCATTTATTCATAGTTCAGCGACGGTCAGTCATTTCTAAAAGAATGTGATGAAGTGAACAGAATCACTTCAACACAACAGTTTTCTGCCTCTCATAGCACCATGTTGCCTTCACTTTCTTTTGTTTGCTAATAATAAACATGATTAGAAACTAAAGGAATCAGAAGTTAGTCTGGAATTAAATGCCAAAGTTTTCATTTGTTTGTCATTTTAAATCATCTGTTGTATTTGCTTCAGAAACTATGAAAAACTGGATTTTGTTATACCAATTGGAAGTCAACTTAATGTTCTACATTATTTTATGCCTTTGTTACAAAGTAAGACATGCATATGTTGTTAATTATAAGTATTACATATGTTGTGCAGATTATTAAAATGGCTTTTTTAATAAGCATGAAATCCTTGAGATACAGTACATTATTATGTACACCTATTGAGTCTCTTATTGAAGATAGAAAACTTTGTATCTTTGCTTTAGTTGGAAGGTTAGGATTTGGATTATGGCTGGATTGTAATAGATCCTGTAAATTGGTAGAAAGTGGTCCATTTGACCAAAGTATAAATGGAAAAAATTGCTTTTCTATTGGTTTAAAAAACATTACTACATCCTTGTGTTAAGCTGTCACACTCTGTCAAATCTGGACATCAAGCACTAAATCGTTTTAAAAAATAGCTTCAGTTCCCATGTTCTGTTTCCCAGTGGCCTAGTGTAAAGCTTGTGGTTACAATTTGGATTAAGGATGGGGTCTTTAAGAGCCTGGGCCGACGACTCCATGGCGAGACTTCATGCAAGCTATTTGGAACTCTGCATGAGCCTGTCTGTCAGACCAAATGGAAGGCAGCGGGCTGCCGCTCGAGTTGTTTAGTAAAAATATGTGTGTACTTTGGCCTCTTCACCCACCATCCCCACTTCACAGAGCTCTCTCTAAAACCACTGGGGAAAGTGAGAGTACCAATTTGTTGTTGTTGTTGAGCTGTTCATTGGACATCCCTGCTGAAGCACAATCCAGCGTGCTAAGGCAGATATTCACCTCATGGGGAGAAATTAGTGGCCATTTATGCTCAGAGACTTCTTGCCTCTGGAAAAACATGTTGTCCTCACTGGCTGAAATATGTATCCTCCCAGTGCTTTCTCCATTATGTGTCTCTAACAATATAACCTTTTACATTTTCCTCCTGGCTTAATATACATTCATCACTACACTGCATATTCAATCAAATGTTTGTGACAAGCAACAAACTCTTCCTGAAAACAATTAACGTAAAATGCTCTAACACAGTACTACTGATTGGTCAGAGAGAATTGTAACTCAAATCATCAATTGCGCGACAGGGGACATCCTAAACAAATCTGCCATTTTAAGCTAAGCTATGATTAATAGAGACCGCAATATTTTAAGTCATTCTACCCAGATTGAGCCTACATTGAGGGGGTACTATCTGCAGTGTAAAACAAAACCGAGAAAAGTGCCTAGTAGCATAAACGAGTCAGTCGAGCCGAGCCGTACCATGCAGTGTAAAATTCGACATAATAAGACCCTGTCAACTAATATGTCTTCTCCCTTCATGGACAAAGATGATTATTGCTATTTTAATTCCACCTTTGATACTGAAATTCTTTAAATAGAATAATAATTACAATTTATATTACCATAAATTCTCAAATAGAGGCTTGCTCCCATATTTACATCAAGGGCAAAGAGAACTAGGCCTTTATTCCTAATATCCCTCGTTCTTGATAAATGCAAAGTCAACTTTTTTTTAAATTCAGTAAAATGGAAATTCCACAGCATTAATACTGTGAGTACAACAGCATTGTAATGTCACATCCACCACTCTTCTGCTGGGTTTCTTTTCTCCAACATAAATATTGTTTTAATTCAAAAAAGGTTAATATTATGCCATTTTTTTTGGAGTCACAGCTAACCTAAGTACTGCTGCTGAAACTCAAACACATAATCCCTTCCTCTCCTAATTGGCTCTGAATGTGAGAAATCTGCAGGAATGGTTAAGTTTCAATAAAAATGTTGAGCTTTTGGAATCTTACCTGTCAGGGGACTCAGGATCGAAGCAGGTCTTGAGGACGTCGGTGACCTCCGGGTCACAGCAGTCTCCATCATCGTAGTCATAGTGTATACTGTTGCACTCCATGTTACAATATCCATCCTGTCTCTTCCAGTTGTAGCAGGGCCCCATTCTAAGGCAGTCCCCTCCATCGTGGCCTGTCCTTGGGTGGTCGCACTCAGGGTCACATTGGCGGTTCCCAATCTTGCCAATTCGACAGTTGCTGAGGATAAACCGTTGTCTGAAGCTGGAGTTTCTGGCAGTGTGCACACTCAGATCCAGGGTGATGTTGTAAGGGTGAAAGGCCTCAGTTAGAGCCTGGTGCTGGAGCTGGATCTGGGCTTCCGACACAGTGGGGTTTCCACCATCGTCATTGCAGAGGTTGACGATCTGGTAGCGAACTTGCTTGGTGGCACGGAGCTGCCAGTTGTCGTTGTAGCCAAAGATGATGTCGGTGTTGTCGCAGGCTGTCAGGCCACAGGGTGGCGGCAGGAACGAGGAGACAAGTTCTTGTTCAGGGACAGGAGTGGTAAGGATGGCCGGATGGTGGCCAAATTTGTATGGAGTCCATAGCTGTTCCACCTCAAAGTACAAAGCAAAATATATTCATTTTAGTACTATATCCAAACCAAAGTAATGCCGTATAATAACTGAAAGTTTAGAAATTTAATATAGTCAGTTACATTAGTGAAGTCAGCCCACATCGCCATGAGTGGCTCGCTTTTGTCAATTTGAAGTGGCCGCTTCAGCAGGTCCTCATGAGAGCGGACATAGCCCCACAAGACCACACCCCCTATATGGCCCCTGAAGCTGGGTCCCTGATCCGATTGGCTACTGCCGAGGAAGAGGGTTCTGCACGTCTTCATAAAGGGACTGTAGAGATTCCCCGACTGGAGACTGCTCTCTCCAACCTGAGAGGAAAACCAGAGGAGAAACGACAGCCGAAGGGGAGAGAAAGGGAAGAAAACAAATGTCTCTCCATTTCATTGTGTTATGAACATAATATATGATTTATGGTATAATCCAAAGACAATTTCCTCATTTTATTGGACTTTTTAAAAAGGACATATTAGCATTTAGGGTTTACAGCTGCTGTTATGGCAATGTCACTTGAGAAGCTCTCCATCTGGTTGTCAACATAGTTAAGGCATAAATATTCACTCTATTCCATAAATGTTCTGATTGGCTGACACTACAATAGCATGCACATGTCCTGTCCAAAAAAACACTGCTTGCATGTGAATATTATGATGCATTGATGGGACGGTTCAAACACCAGATTTGTAACTCAAAATAAAATTATTGATAGGTCGAGGATGGCCCAATGAGAAACTAGGAGAGGCTCTCACTCTGTCCTACTACCTTTGTCTGCAACTGGCATTAATACAATTGGATGAAAAATATGCCGTATCATCTAAACAACAATGGTCATTGAAAACAGTTTGACAAAACAATCCCAACTCAAGGTCCACTTACTAGTTTTTCCTAAGCTTTCAGCCATATCACACTGACTTCATCACATGGTGTTTGCTCAGTTGTCATGAAGATGGGTCTGTTCTCACGCGAGCTCAGTAGCTGTGATGATTACATCCAATGGTGCTTTTAGGCTAAGCATGAAATACCATTATTGAACTTGGAAATAGATGAAGACCATGTAATATGGGTGGAAGGTCCAGACCAGAGAAAGCTAGTAAGTGGACCTTGAGTTGGAATAGTTTTTTCAAAATACTACCATTGTATTTCAGTGATCAACGAGTTGAAAGTGAACAGGTAAATGACCAAACTCAACCAAAGTTAAACCATGCACTAAAACCACACACCTTAGCTCCATCAACATACAGGGTCATGTTGAGGCCGTTGTAAGTGGCCATCAGGTGAGTCCAGGCATTGGCTCGGTACCGCTGGTGGCTATAGACAGTGGTGGATTTTACGGCTCGGTCTGTGCGAAGAGTGAAGTAAAACCGTGCATCTTTAGCGCCGGCAGGTTCCACAGTGCGAACGCCTACCGACCAGCCCTTCTCACTCAGTGAATGGGAACAGTTGTCAAATACACCTATGGCAAAGGGGGAATGGGAGAAGTGGCAAATTTACAAAAAGCACATTGACCTCAAATAAATAAACACACAAACAAGCAATCTTTCCAAGTGATTGCAGTCTAGGGGACATGGGACACCGAACACCAGAGAAAGAGAGGCTGAGACACACAGATAGAGAGAGTAGAGCATAGACAGACCCAGAGACAGTGGGAGAGAACAGAGAAAGAGGACGGAGGTATTTCACTCAGCCAGGGAAAGGCCCTGATGTTTCCATCTGCTGTTGCAACAGACACACACAGATCCACATCTGCTCCCCAGATGTGTAACACTGGGACAGCGAAGGGTCAGGGAACCCCTTCACCCTCCTTAACGCTGTACTGTATGTGCATGTGTATATGTTTACATGTATATGGGTGCGTGAGTGTGTAAAGTTGGCAACTGTAGCAAAAATACCCCTTCAGAGGTGAGCTAGTTGCATGTTTAAGCATTAAATTCAGTTAGAGAAAGCAATGATTAGGAGGCTATACAGGAGCTTTGCCACGTGAATTAGATTATACTGTACGACCAAATGTAATTACACAAATACATCAATATTTATCAATCTACGCATATTTACTGTAGAGATTTTCCTAATGACAAATTTCCCTGACTAGTCGACTAGTATAAATGTAAGAAAACTGTCAGAATTGAGCACAATATAATCTATAAGGTTAAGCATTGTCAAAATAAATATTGCTTGTATTATAAGAGCCATTTGAAAGCATTTACATACATTACATTGCCAAATATGTATCACAATTTCATTTTTTCTGGGAAATATGTTGAATTGCTTACAGCATACAGTGTGCTGTATGTGTATTTAATGGCACACAACAGGAGGGTGTGGTTTGAACCAAACCAAAAACGTTGTATCTGTTTCATGCAAAAGCAGATGGTCATGGTGAAAAAGTACTGCCAAAAACAGACAACATTGTGTTTGCAAAAGGAAACAACAGAGTTTATGGGAAATATTGTCTTTATGTTGTGAGACATTTGCACTACCACAAATATTAGTTTACCATTCATCTCCACCCTGATCTCAATTAGGGACTAATGTTTTAAAGGGGCATTCCATTTTTGGGGGGCCACTTCAGGGCAGCCGAACTAGCCGAAAACACAACATTGACATAACATCACCTTCTAAAGTTGTAATGGTGAACGTGTTAGCAAACAACTTGCTATTTACACATTCAGCAGACAGGGAGCAACATTAGCATTCACTTGGCCTCATGCTTCTTGCAATACAAGTCCAATATTCACTTTCCTTTTGCTCTGTTTCAGTTTCCACTAACTCCTGAGGGAAATAGAGAAAAGCAGCAAATATTTCTCTTTGAGAGGCTGAAAATCTATTTAATGATTAATCGATTATCAAATAGTTGGCGATTATTTTTCTGTTGATTGACTAATCAATTAGTGAACTATTCACTGCAGTTATAAAGTTAAAGACTCAAAGATGTTATATTTGACAAGGCCTGTTTTTAATACATAAAACAGATTTGAATTCTCAGAGAAGAAAAATATGAGGTGGTCTACAGTAAGGCAGGATGTCAAACTTTTTTAACCTATCTTCCAAATTTGAAAATCAAATCCGGTTTTAAGATCAAAGTCATTTGTTTTTTTAGAACTGTTTTTTTATAATTAATTATTAATGAATTTTTTCAATATTAACCATGTATTGCACTCTTGTTAAATTTGGTAGAAACATGCCAATATATTGACCAATACTGGTTATTATTACACACCAATACCATAAGTTAACACAATAGCATTGGTATAAATGTTGGCCAAAATACAGTACAATAATTAAACCCTACTGCTAAAGAAATTAAGAATTACTGTCATTGTTACATTATTTGTCGAGGAGCGCACTCCGGACTCTCAACATTTTACAACACATGCAGTAACATGAAAATAAAGGATGCAATGTACCAACAAATACATTTGTAAGATATTCACTGACCATTAGAAGTCAAACCACTGTCAATGTCATGTCTAGCAGAAACAATGGGAGTTTGTTTTTCACTGTATTTGTCAGATTTCTTCAGGACACTACAAAGAGAAAGGCCCATGCCACAAAATGCCGCCCTCACATAAGGAAGCAATGAGGGGAAAAAAGTTGAGTAATGGACTCAGATCTTTGATCAGAGTAAATGTGAGCGGACATAACAGTTTGTGGTCTCCCTCACTATCTGGACAGCTGCAGTGCTGAACCGTAGCACTTTTATCCTCTTCAGTTTGTTTGATAGTATGTGTTGTCCTGTCAAATGGGCAGCTTTTCAAACGTAGCATTCATTCTTGATGTTGGAAAAACAAATTGTTAAATGAAGGTTTCATATGATCAATGTGTCTGCAGTCACTGCTGAGAGAGACTGAATGGGAATTTTTACAGTTACATTACCAGGTAATTATTAAGAATCTGCGTCAAGAATGAAAGTACAATTTAATGTGTTGTGTCAAAAACTGCCTTGAAGAATAATGCTATTATCATCAGATAACTCACTACAGATTATTGTGGAAGTTATTAGCTTAGTCTTCTAATACATGATCGCCTGTATTTATCACCTGGCTCTTTGTTCAGTGGCCATTTATCTTGTTTCTTAATGCTCAACACATACATTAATACCGATTTATCTGCAATGAGGTAATATCAGCTGATTTATAACTCAGAAGTTCTCCTGTACTCCTGAGCAAAAATGGACCATGAAATGTTTTCCAGAGCCCAAAGTGACCTTAAAAACTCTTGATTTATCCCCGTACAGTCCAAAACCCAAACATAAATTGACAATCATATAAAAATGAGAACATTCTCACATTTGAGAGACTAAAACCAGAGAATGTTTGGCAGTGTTGGATGATAAATTACTTACATGATTAATTAATGATCAAAAATGGTGATTCATCTTCTGTCAGTTAACTAAGTGATTAATCATCTAGTTGTTTCAGCGCTCATAACGTCATCATGTATTCCCGATCACTGTGATTTCTGTCACCACTGTCATCGTGTCTGCAGTAGAAACCAGGAGTAAACCCTGGATTAACTCTGTTTGACCTTTGTCTTGAAAAGCAGCCTCCTGAGACCTGTAACTTCTTCTTGGAAACCATGTAACACAAACTTCACACAGAGCAAGAGATTGCTGTTAAAAAAGGAAACCCAAATGCTATAGGGTTACTAGATATAGTATAGCTGTCACAAGCTATTTGCTAACGGCATTCAGCACTATAATGTGTCGGACTGAAATCTGGGCTACTTAAACAGAGTGGGAGAAAACAAGGAGGAAGCAGAAAAAAGGTTGGACACTGACAGGAGGATGATATAAGTATCCTGAAAGAGATACACAAGCAGAATGACCAGGCAGAGAGTCAGATCTAGAGCTCGAGACCAATAAGTTCTCAGACTGGGACAGAGTTATTAGAGAAAGAATAATGAATGAATATATCACCCCATTACTGTCATAGATATAGTTGCTTCTGATGTAGGGGAGCAAGTATAACGTTGCATAAAATGGAAATGCTAAAGTAAAGTAGGCCTACAAGTAGCCTACCTTGAATTTTTAGGATACTTAAGTAGGCTACAGTATGAGTATTTGAGTACCTGTGGGCTACTTAGTTACTACATTCCACCACTGCCTACATCAGTGCTTATGATGCAGATATGATGACTTTTCACCCACCTGCTATGACCGCAGGGTTGCTCTGCCCTCCCTCAGGATTCACCCACAGCTCCAGACTGAATGTGGCCCTCGGCAGCTCCACCCCTGCATCCGGCTTCACCTTCAGCTGCTCTCGACGCCCGCTGAAGTACAGCGCAGTCATCCAGGAAGGGGGCACCGTGGGCACAGGACTCCCCCAGGGAGAGGCGCTCCCGACCGGCAGTCTTGCAGGCTGTTCCGCCTTCTCCACCTCCCCCGAGTAGTCCTCGGTACTGTCTTCCAGGGTCCCGGTCGAGGACTGCTGGTCATCTTCCTGCTGCAGCCTGGAGAGGACCTGGAGCCCCCTGGAATCTGTTGAGCTGTCGGGCTGTGAAACTTTCTCCCAACTGGTATTGACATCTTCCTCGTACGGAAACGTACTGTCGACGCTGCGCTTGAACCTTGAGCGTGAGCTGCGTGACGACTGCGCGGAGGAGACGGTCTGCCCGGTGTCTTTAAGCAAAGACTTCCCGGGCTGCTGTGTGGTGTTTTCACTGACATAAGTCTCTCTCTTGTCGTTTGTGGAGCGTTTCTCAAAGAGCCGCCCGGGAACCGTGACATATCCGTCCCCCGCTCCCACCGCCACACCCTCCCCCGCCGGAACGACCCGCTGCACCCCGGTGTCAAACCTGCATCCTCCTGCACAAACCGCAGGAGCGCTCTTAACAGTGTACAGCTCTCTCCGGCTCGTGTGCGTCATCGGACGGGCCGCTGGAGGGCGGTGTTGGGATGGGGAGAGGGAGCGGGGTTGCCGCAGGGACCTCCAGACGCCGGAGACGGTGCAGGGTTCACCTGCTAGCCTGGAGAGCTCACGGTCTGCCCGCCGGGCCATGGCGCGTTTGTACCGGCTGAGTGCTTCGGAGCGAACCGGGCTGAGGAGCCATGTGTTAGTGATGAGGACGAGGAAGATAGCCAGTAGTCTGATCCACAACATTGTCTCAGATTAGGGAAGGTAATTGGCGGGGAATTAAAATTAATTTATGTTGGTAAAGAAATTAGGGGAATAATCATATATAAACTATCAGTGCATTCCAAAGGGATCAATTAATAAAGAGGATGTCACATTATTGGACCTATTGCATATTGTGGTTCTTGGTATATGTTTGGTATTAATTTTGAATAAAGTAGACGTTTAACAGAGTCACCGAAAACAATCAAATCTTCAGTAAAGTTATTCTAAATCCTGCAGCTTCAACACACTCCTGCACTTTGCACGGACCTTTAGAGTCGAAGATGTGCCTCCTTTCCATTCGTGTCTTCGGTAAAATATCTGTAGTCTCTGCCACTTAACTTTCTGTTTACAGGTAGAAAAAAATCAAACCAGTTCTGTCTGTGTTTCAGTAAGCCTATGAGTTAAAGAAAATACTTTTAAACGTCCCCAGGCTGATTTGAAATTTGAAATCAACAGAAACAAAATGTATTACCTAGCAGGACATATCTCAATTTCACGAATAAATCAGGCGAAATCAGATCATTTCACTCGAAACTGACTTTGCACAAAGCCTCTTTTTTTACCTGACCACTGCAGCATCATTTAGTGCGTCCTGATCCAAAATATGGCTGCAAGGTGAATCAGAGTAATGAAAAAAAGAAAGACAAAGTCACTCCAAACTCAATGCAAAGTGCCAGCCTTAAAAAAAAGAAGCTATCCTACTTGTTGAGCAGAAGCTTTCCTATAATTTCTCAGAGAAGGGACAACAATATTAGTCCATTAAATCGTGGTTCGGCGTCTACGCGTCAGCTCCTCTCGGTTTTGTTGTGCATCTGTGTGCGCTTCAGAGAGTGACTTGCTGCTCCTCTGCACCGGTCCATGCAGTCGTAGTAATATCCTCCTCCATCTCTCTCTCTCTCTCTCTCTCTCTCTCTCTCTCTCTCTCTCTCTCTCTCTCTCTCTCGTCCAAAGGTTTTTTTTATTATCAGGGAGCCCCTGCCCGCCCTTACATCACCGGTAGGGGAAGTGCGGTGGAGGTGGTGGAGGGAGGGAATGGGGGAGGGGGGGAGGGCTCACACTTATGTTTTACAAGGGAAATCCTCTCCTCTCCTCACTCCCCTGCCCAGTCCTGTGCTGTATTTCCCCCTGTTGCAGAGGGGCAACACAGGAAAGAGGCTGTAAACTGTATATATATTATTCTTGTCCTGATCTCATCTCATCTCTATCCATCCACCTCCAGCGGTGGAAGAATAATTCAGATCGTTTACTTAAGTAAAAGTAGCAGTACAAGAGTATAAAAACATATTGAAATGTACTTATCAAATGTTACTTTAGTTTACATTCAACACATGTGATGCAGTTTGTTAAAATATATGCACTGCTATAGATTAAAGTACCCACTAAACAGAATAAAGAAAATGAGCTCCACCTCAACCCACTACAGCTATATATAAAAAAATCCATGTATACATGAATGCATCAGCTACGTCTGAATTGTAGTAAAACAGAAGTATAAAGTACCAAGAAATGGAAATACTCATGTAAAGTACAAGTACATCAAAATTGTATCGAAGTACATTACTTCAGTAAATGTACTTAGTCCACCACAGTGCATCAGTATTAGTATAATAATATACAAAAAATATTATATGTTTTAACTTTCATACTTTAAGTACATTTGATGTACTTTTACTTAATTGACATTTTCAGTGCAGGAGTTTATCTACTTTTACTTAAATAAAAGATTTGAGTACTTCAACCACTGGCAAAATGTTGTAAAGCAGAATTGTACATATAATATTGTAAGTAATGTTAGTATCAAATGTAAAAGTAAACTACAGAAAATCGCCCCTGTCAGTGTTTGTTTTTTATTTATTTTTAAATGATTTATGTGTAAGCAGCATTTTCCTGTAGTATCTGGTTGGTGTTACTTTCTGGTAGTTAAATCTATAATAATGCATCATAGTTCATCATTGGTTTTAGGTGTAAAATCTGAATATAGAAAGTAGATATGAAATAGATAAAGTGAAGTAAAAAGCACAATATTTGCCACTGAAATGTGGTGACGTATAGGTCGAAACAGTTTTTGGAAAAACATAAAAATCAGTTCAGTGCTCGAGTAAAAGTTACTTTCCACCACTGTACCACGTCTTCTTAATGGGAGGCTTTACTGTAGACCTGGCAACGAACGAATGATGGTAGAGGTGGCTGACACACACACACACACACACACACACACACACACACACACACACACACACACACACACACACACACACACACACACAGGTTGAGATTTTAAGTAACCCTCCTTCCCTCTCCCCTCTTCCACCCGGTTTCTCTTTTTCTCTTCCTTTTACTCCCTCCCGCTTCTCTTGATCTAACTATCTCACTCACTCATGCTCTGGCACCCTTCAGTGTTACAATACGGACAGGCACAACATCTGTCTTACACATGAAAAGGGTTTTTTCTGAGCTTTTTCATCATCCAAATATGCTACCTGTTTTGTGCCGAACTCTTCTGCTCGCGTGGCCCAAGCTGGGGCTGACAAAAGAGAGAGAGGAAGCTTCGGGTGGGGGGAATAAAAGTAGGGGAGATATAAGGAGAACTATATGGAGAGATATTATATAGTAATGGCTAAATTAAACGTGAAAATACAAGAAATCTGATTTGTAATTCTTCTATTAGCTGTAAACAAATACAAAAACAATAATATATAATATATAAATATATGTTTGAGTATTCAAACACATACCATAGATTAATTACAATATCATTCTCTTAAAGGATTGTTATACTGTTTGACAAAAGGTCTTTATGTTTTCTAGAGCTTTCAACCAATATGTTCTCCCCCGCTGTAGACGACTGGGCGAAGTGGTTGAAAGCTCCCAAAAAAGCAAATAAGTGGACCTTGAGTTATGTTTTTATTTATAGCAAACTAACATTTCCGAGGTCTAAATATTTTTCTATTAAAGAAGTGTTTGTCTGTTTCTAAACATTCTGTGATCTCACAGTCAGTAACAGTCTGTATGTCCCTCAGGGTCACATAGCACCATGCTCTTTGAATTTGAATTTGATTGGAAAAAGAAGGCTCAAAAGAGGTGACTCTGCAGAGCACAATGTAAGTGAATGAAAGTAATGTCCACACTGTTTCTCTCTTCAGGGCGAAACTGTGTTTTTGTATCCCATCATACGTATATGGAGTAATATGTTGACAAAAAAAAGAGCTTTTGGCAACTTGTGCAGGCCCTCCTAACTCAAAAGACAGGTGTACTTACTGAGATGTTTCCAGACACGGCAAAGAAGTTCTATACTGATCTTGGAAGTGCTTAAAAACTTGATAGCTTCAATATACTGTCAGCTGTTTGTAGATATTTGTATTTTAGCTTGTGGATATGGTACGTGTTGGTGATAGCCTAGTGGTCTAGTGGTACACCTTCCAAACAAATCACTAGAAGGTCGGGAGTTCAATGCCAGGCTGCCACCATTGTACCCGTGAGCAAGGTACACTGAGTTGCTCCAGGCGGACTGTCCCTGTACTTAGTTCAATGTAAGTCTCACTGGATAAGAAAGTCTGCTAAATGACCTGTAATGTAATGTAATATTTTAAAGTGTCCATCCTAATGCAATTGTATTGATGCTTATGACATTCATGTATTAAATCATGGTGAATTCACTCATTATTTACCATCTAAGAGATCATTTTTAAATAACAGTGGCTACCGTAGACGGCTGTTGCTGTTCCACACCTTCTGAAATGTTGCCCCTTCTTCTCCCCCAGATCCCACTATTTTTGTCAGGCTCAATTTGAAAACAGAGCCCTGGCTCGAGGCTGGAGATGGAGATGGAAGAGGAGGCTGCTGGCAGTTATGGCAGGGGCCCCCGAAGGGGCAAAAACGGTTCCTAAAGAGTGGGAGGCAGGAATTCCACAATCCTAGCCTGACTGACTGAGAGGGATCTGCCTGCGAAACATTCAGCTTTTTCTGCTGGCAAAGTGCCCTTTGAAATCCAGCTGCAACTGTGTTGGAAGAGAAGAAAAAAAGAAACAAGAGAAATAGGAGGGGTGGCTTTTAGAGAAAGCAACAAAAAAGGGAGGGAAAGGGAGGATGAAGGAGAAGAGAACGAGAGGAAGAGAGCAACAGAGGGGTGGGCAGTGTGTGTGAGAGAGTCTGAATGAGCGTGCTCCACCGGGGCCTCACCCCCCGCTGTAAGGGACCTCCACAGATTATCCTTCATCTGAGTTTGTCGGTCTTGACCTCACCGACCCTGAGGCCCGCTCTCTGTCTTCCCCTCTCTCTCTCTCGCTCTCTCTCTTTCACACACACACTTTCCCCCACTCACTCACTCACTCACTCCACACACCCTCATTATTTTCTCCGTGTCACTCACTCTTTCTCTCTTACGTCTTTGCCGCTCACTAACCTTCCAACGCAACAACACTGCTGACCCTCCACCACTGCCACATTCCCCAAACACACACACACACACACAACCTGGTTCCTCATGCAAAAGAGGGGGACCCGATGGGAGAAAAGCCAGGCTGATGTGCAGGACAAATGAGGAGGGGAAGAAAGAAGAAAAGGGGCAAGCTTTTCACCACCACTGGTATAAAATAAAAAGAGGGGAGGGAGAGGGATTGAGGGGGACAAATGCAACACGGTGTAGATACAGTACTGCAGGTGTTTGGCTCAAAGGGTCTTATTCAGAGTCAGTTGTTGCATGTAGTATTTATAAAGTGTTCAAATCATTGGATAAAACTGATATTTGTATCTGACACAATAATATTATATGGAAAGATGTGTAAAAAACCCAGTACAGACAAAGTACTCAGATCTTTTGTGTAGGTAAAAGTAGTAATACTACGGTGTAGAAAAACTCTGTTACAAGTTAAAAGCTTAAGTAAAAGTACAAACGTTGTAGCATTAAAATAAATTCCATTTCAGATTAATATATGTTTTACTATTGGATTATAATTATTGATGCATTCATTTGTTTATCACTTTAATGTTGCAGCTGGTAAAGGAGGAGATTTATTTCCCTTTTTCTTTTTTACTATATATAGCTTGTACATTTCACCAATTGATCAATAAAGTATTATGTTAATTTATTATAATACATGATCAATTATTTGTTGATTATATATTGTATTATTAATCTGAATCTTCAAAGTAACTAAAGTTATAAAATAAATAGTAATGGTGTAAAAAGTACAATATTTCCCTATTGTAGTGGAGTAGAAGAATAAAGTAGCAGAAAATAGAAAAGTAAAGTACAAGTACAAAAATGTACTTAATTATAGCACTTGAGTAAATGTACTTGGTTACTGTCCACCACTAAAAAAAACATATTTCCCAAGTTGTAGCTTTAATATGTTATATGTTATGTTATATAATTAGACTGAAAGATATTCCTGATGTAAGCACACTAACTTTCTTTCTTTACCTTTTTTTTTGTCACATATTAAATTGAACCCAGCATGATTGACCTATGCAGCAGAGAGAAAGACATCTTACTATACACGGTGGTCCTTTTTAGGGAAATTAATTTACTCTTCGGTGTATCCAGTAATTTTCCCCTTGCTAAAAAACTTAAACACATCCTAACTGAGCTCCTTAATGATCCATATAAACTTCTTCCACAAACAAAAATATGGGAAAATCCATGTTGTGCGTGCCTACATGGAGGATCCCTTATTTGTCCACGTGGAGGTAAAAATGGAAAAGCAAGTAGCAGGCTGGATAAACTGTGAGCGTGAATACGTTACTGCTCCTTAGGTTTTATTTGCAGAGCTGCAGGTGGATGCTTGGATGACATGACACTGTTTTTCTTGGCTCGGGTGCTGGCTACGCTTTGTGGATGTGACCTACCTGCTTGTTTTTCATGTAAAGGCAATATTATCTGGAAAACAAATGACAAACATGAGGAGACACTCTGTATTTCTATGGTAGACTGAAATCTTTATAATATTCCAAAAGGAACTTGTGTGTCTGTCTGTGCTCAATGTGCTTTAAGGATTTGACCTCCTGAGGTATAATTATAATGTTCCAATAATCTTCTGAGAGGGACTTGTCATTTTTAGCCTCTGAGGGGTCATGAGAATAAGAATCCGATTTATTGCCAAGTAGGTTTTCACATACAAGGAATTTGCTTTAAAGTGTTGGTGCATAACATAAATAAAATAAAATAATATGTACAATAAAACATAAATAAAGAAGAAAATAAAAATATGAAAATAATAAAATACTAGAAATATACAATACAATTTAGATTAAAAAAACGTAAGAGCTGTACCATTTTAGAAGTGGTTGTGTTGAGCAGAAATGTTCCATTGATATAACATAACATATTGTATTTCTAATAGAGCTTTGGAGTTATGAAGCAACTTTCTCCCAGTATTCTGGTCTTCCATGTTAATCTTCTCAGTTTGCTGATATATTGGCCTTTTATTAAATATAGGATATTGATTACGACATACAACATGATATATATGGGAATTTATTTAATTAGTTTTTATTTGATGCAACATTTTGATCAGATTACACAGAAGTATACCTCTATACAGTTTGTTTACTGGCTGTTGCTTATCTCAAGTTTGAACTGGGAATTTTGGTGTAATGATAGGAAATTATTTAGCATGCACGTTGCCAAATACCAAGAAACTGAACATCTAAATTTGGTTTAAGTCTAAAACTATTACAATAGTCTATGTCAATGCAAAAATGTCTTCATTAAATGCCTTCCTACTTTGATGATTTTGTCGAGACTACTATTTTACATGTTTGCTTAATTTACATGTATTGGATTCAACTGTGGCAAAATACTTTCAACTAAAATGTCTATTTAGCTATTCGTCTGAGCTTTTCACTGCATCGGATGCAGATGTAAATGAAAGCACAGAAAAAGACAGTAACTGGATCTTTGAGGTGAGAATCTTTTGTCACGCAAAGTTTTTAAGGTCAAGAGTGAACAACCCTGCTCAAGATTTCATTATTCAGTTCAGTTACATGTATGAGAAGAAAAAAACACTAAAAATAATTTAAAAAAGAACCCAGTACAAAAGCACCACAAACCACAGCCTCACAACTTGCCATGAAGTACTTGCTTATTTACTTAAATTAAATAATGAAGTTGTCCAACAAAGTACAGTAGGGCAGGCTATGCATATTTGCATCAGCGCAGTTAAACTCCTTGACGCTAGGGGGAGGTAGCTGAAAGCCGGGCGCACACCGGGTACCTGGGGTAATCGAGGAAACTCAACAGAGTCCTCTCCGTAGCAAACACTAGCTAGCCGGCTAATCTCCTGAACAACGCAGTTGTGGATGTTTTATTGGCCGTTTCAATGCCCATGTCTGTTATCCTTTATATATCAGTGAGTTTCTAACACGCCGTCAGTGTAAAAAGTGAGGCACACACCGACGGTCACGTTGAAATACGCTGGATGTTTGGCCACTGTTGCTTTCTCCCAGGATGCTAGCATATAAGCAAGCCAGCTAGCTAGCTAGCCAACCCGCTAAAGTAGCCAAATAGCAGCACTGTCCCGGATGCTTTGAACAGCAACGCAGCGGATTTTGGAGAGTTTCTAGTCGGCCTCGCATGATGTCAGGCAACCGGCCACAGCAAAGCGCCGGTGGGGCGAGTTCAGTGCCCAGCACGAGTAGCAGCAGTAGTACAGGAGGCACTGGGAACTCAAACAGCAGCGGTGGAAGCAGCGCCGTCACAAGTAATGGTAACAATTCTGGAAATGTTGTGCCCTCCCGGACCTTGGCAGGAGCCAGCGACGGTAGCTTGTCGGTGCCAAGTTTGGCCGCCGTACCGTCGTCTCGGGGCGGTTTTTCTTCTCTGAGTAGACCCACTGCGACCCCAGGTAGCCGAAAGAAATCCCTCCACCAAGCACCCCTTTACAATGGCCTCTTGAATTCATACGAAGATAAAAGCAACGATTTTGTCTGGTCAGTTGTCTCTTCTGCTTTTTGGAAAATGTTATGTTCTGTATATTGTATTTGCAGGGTATTTAAAGCTAACTGTCAGTGTTTCAAAAGTTAGAAAGCTAAACTTTAACATGCAGCTAACATGGCTTTTTGTCTACTTTTACAGTCCCATTTGCTTCGAGATGATAGAAGAGGCACACATGACAAAGTGTGGGCACAGTTTTTGGTAAGTGTTCAGTTGTAGCTGAGACAGAGTGGGATAGCTGTTTCCAAGCAAAGGATTTGAAGTTTGTTTGAGAATATTGACAAACCAGTTGAGCTGTTTCCCAGCAGAGCAACATGTAGAAAGAAAGTGGGCTTGTCATTAATAAACATGTGTGTTTGTCAAAGACCTTTGCCAACAAAAATACATTTAATGTGTAAATGATTGTGAAGTTGTGAAGACAAACGTTCCTCTCTGCCACCTAAAACCAGGTTTATAGTTTCCAACTTCAACAAGTCATTGTTTTGCCTTTTGCACATTTGTTTTAATAGACATTCTTAGATTAATATGGCAGAAGATTTGGCATGAATGAGCAGAAGACTGAATGTGTGCATGGCGATGGAGTGACTACCGTTATCACACAGGAATTTAAACATAAACTGATTACGCATTTCCTAAAACATGTACAAAAGCAACATAAGAATAGAGAAGCCAAACTTGTCTGCTTGGCATGGTGGTTTACGCTGGCATTTCAGCACTTTTAGCACATTTTAGGTATGGCTTAACTTAAATACTAGTAACTCGTACTGTAAAAGTGTTCTTTTGTCCTCATTTCCTTGCACGGTTTCCGTATTGTCCACAGTTTTATTCAGTTGTGTCTCCCTCCTGCAGTTTCAAGTGTATCCGCCAGAGTCTGGAGGACAGCAACAGATGTCCCAAGTGTAACTATATTGTCGATAACGTGGATCAGCTTTACCCAAACTTTCTTGGTAGGTATTTTGAGTCAAAAAGTTGAGGCTTGCTTATGTGTAAGATGTTGGTTAGGTTGTTTCTGTTTTCACTGATGATCAGAAAACAATTCTGAAATGGTAAAGCTGTTGCAGAACATTCATAGTTTCATGTCAAGACACAGTTAGTATATCCACTGTACTGTACAACATAATGATCTTAGAATGATGTCATTAGATTGTCTTTGTTTGGAATATTGTCTAGTGTATATACAGCTATTCTTATATCATATACTTGCATAGCGTTTCCACCTTTTTCATTTACCTCTTCCCTACCACCTACTACACCCCATGTCCCCATCTTCCAGTAAATGAACTGATCCTCAAACAAAAACAAAGGTCAGAGGAGAAGAGACTGAAACTGGATCATCCTGTAAGTACAGCTCATGCATACTGTACCATTTCGTCTACCTGTGAATCCTGTTCAACTCCCGCACACTGATTTTCACTCACGTTTTTTAGAAAAGTCTGTTACGTGTAAGTGATCAGTGTCTCTGACTCACAGAATGGGTCTCGGTGGCAGGTGTTCCAGGATGTGTTGAGTCCTGACCAGGAGAACTTGGACCTGGCAAATGTCAATCTGATGCTGGAGCTCCTGGTCCAGAAGAAGAAGCAGCTGGAGGCGGTAAGTAACTCTTTAAGACTGAGAATTTCTTGCATTTTGCATCGGCCTCCTGGCTGCTTAGATTCACATAGGGCTGGAAAATACTCCATGATAAAAAGTATAATGATGATTATTTGAGTCACAAATGACTCATAAAGCTTAAATAACAGCCAACTCTTTAGAATGTCTTTTCAGTACAACTGAACACTGACCTGTCACTCAAAGCTGCCACGCGGTTATTTATGCATACCTTTTAAGCCTTAATATCATTTACAGTCCTAGACTTTACAGTTGTCATGAAAGGGGAAATTGGCCATAAAACGTATTAATTTCATTTTCAACGGTCTTGAATTTTCATTTATTATTTATTTATTTTCGGCCTGACCAATGAGCAACGTTTTTGACGGAGGGCTTGTCATGTGAATGTGTTTTGTATTTGAGAGAGGACAGCACGAGGACTGACATATCTAGGAATTACATCTTCCATCAGTTGCACCATATTATATCTGCAGATGCTTTAGGCTGTGTATAAAGTAAGAATAGTATTATTCACTAATGCTTGACATGGTCCTTCCGACAGAGGGTATGTGTGGTCCTGGATTACACTTACTGAGTAAATGCAGTAAAAGCTGGTGCACATCACTCTCTCAGAATAGCCTGGAACATCCCCTTATTTCTTCACAATCCGTGTGATATGAAAACTAGTTACAGGAAAAGAGAAGTAGGAGCCACAAGCTATCCTGTTGACTTACTGTAAGTCTAAATGTCTGTTCTTTTCAGTCCCAAAACCAAAGATATTCAGTTATTCATATTCATAATATGGTGCAAAACAAAGAGCAGGAAATCTTCACATTTGAAAGTCTGAAAACAGAATTTTCTGACATTTTTGAATGAAACATTACTTTAACAGTCAATTGATTTATCAAAATAGTCAGCTATTTATTTGTCTGTCATTAGTCAACTAATCGTTGCAGCCCTGACACTGGCTGCATGGTCAGCCATGATATTGCTTGTAGAATTTAGGCATCACATTTCTTCAGCTGTTGTTTTGGAGTTGTTTACTTGGGCAACATGATTGATTGGTGTTCTCTTGGATGGTAACATCCAAAGTTCACCAAAATTATCTTATTCTCTAAGTGGAGTCATCCTGGTCAGCTGCACTACGCCAGCAGCTTGGCTGGAGACACTTTTAGCGGACACATTTAATTCGCAACCCGCATGTCTCCAAAGAGGCTGAGTCATTGGTGTTAAAACACCAGGCAGTGAGATTAAATCATCGTTGTTTACACCGCAGATTGACTTCGACATATTTATGGGGTCAGTGTCCTCTATTATTACAGGAATAGTTGCTGGATGTGTAAAATATTATATAATATATCATCATAATTGGCTGCTGTCCGAATGTTGATTGAGTGCACATAATGAGGCACAGTGATGGTGAAAAGGGGCCGTAATTAAAGAAAAAAAGAAATCGGAAATATCCCAGTGTGTTGTGTCTGTGATGACTCCAGACAGACACTCGAGAAATCATTTGAATCAGACATTCAGTACTACATTTTTTGACATTTAGTTGTTATAGAAATGTGCTCACATAAAGGCATTATGTTTTACCGGGTTAGGCTAACATGCACATTTATGTATCTCTGTATCTACACACATAAAAAGCTGTATCTGCTCATACAACATGCCTATAACAGGACTTATCTCATATGAAATTGTTGTTGAACGTAGACTAAATCTGAGACTGAAATAGATATTCCAAATGTATGTGTGATAAATTCACAATCATAGAATCCCAAATTAAATGCATAATTGCACAGCACAATCTGTAGGGTAACATCCTACCCTGTAGGAACCAACTGTTAACCACCAACAATCCTGAGATCCTTTTAGCTTTCTCCTTCTTTCAGGCCGTTATTTTGGCGACACAACTCAAATGTTTTCTGCAGCTGATACTACAGTGGTTCATGAATGACTTGCAGCAATGCTCGAACATTTATATTATCTTTAAGCCAACACAAAAACTTCCACTTGTGTTTATTTTTCTATCAACTTGTGAACTCATGTCTAACTACAGTATGTGTTGTTCAGGATTGTCTTGACAAAGTCATGCATGGCATTCACTAACAAAGGAATCAGTTAGACATGCTGCGGCTAATTCACCTGACTATAAATGTCCATGTTATAATGATCCACACAATACTAACTCGGCCCCTCATCCACCTCGTTTCTTCTAACCTTAGGATTACAGATCTCGTATGAGCCATCTCACAGATAATACTCCGTTTTTATCTGATAGGACTTGTATGTTGTGGTCATTGAGAAACTGGCTGTATCAAATTCACACTTTCTAAGGGAATGTAAGTGGTTTACCAGATGTCTTTTTGTCTGTGTAGTGTGGATGACTGGAAATATTGGCCTTTTGTTACTCATGTATTTAAAGTCATTGCTGATGTAAACAAACCTTTAAGATCACCAGAAAACCTACAACACGGCTTACATTTTATTTGTCTGCTTTTAGTCACGGTGTTAAACAACTTGCCACTCAATTTGTGATTGACGATGACAGGTTCATATCCTGTGTCTTGAAGGTTGTTGTGCCTTTTTTAAGCAAACCTTGATGGAAATATCTGCAGTGGAAGTTGTACCTTACTTACTAACCCGGACTGTTTTATTCGTTTCGACTGCATAAAGAAATGGCCAAATAAGAGCAGCAGTCCAAAATATGACTTGACTTCCTGCTCTCGGTTCATTTTGTTATGCTAGACATTCGAAGCATGAGAAACTTCCAGCCAAAGTTGTGAAAAAGCATCTTCCAACTACCATAAACCTCCGGGTTTTGGAATAATCTGTGCCTTCTTCATTCTTCTCTGCACAGCAGAGCTTTAGTGTGCAATGCTTTCATTGGCGTGGAAGTACCAGGGATGGAAAGAGTACTAGAATATTTTATTCTGGTAAAAGTACCGTGACTTTAAAGAAAGTTTACTCCCGAAAAAGTCAAATGACTTAAACTTGTAAAAATATACGTGTACCTGTACTAGATTAATAGTTGGTCAGATAAAATGCAGTAAACGTAACTGCATTATAAAGATATTAGAAACAAAAATAACATAACAGGTTTTCCCACTGGCAATAAAGGATGTTTTTAGTGGGATCTAATTATTACTTTAGAGGATGAGTTAAGGTATTCTGCAGCATCACTTGTAGTTATACAAGATTCTGTATGTTGTCTGTCTCTCCACTAGGAATCCCAAGCTGCTCAGAGACAGATCCTGATGGAGTTCCTCAAAGAAGCAAGGAGAAACAAGAGAGAGGTACTGTTGTGTTTATTCACATAGTTTTATTCTACTGCTGTATGTCATGAAATGATCCTGAAAACTGCCCACACGAAGACGTATTTATCTGTGTCTCTGGCTCTGTCAACAGCAACTTGAGCAACTACAGAAAGAGCTCAACTTTCTTGAAGAGGACATCAAGCGTGTCGAGGTAAACGGACAATCTATCACCCTCCAGCATGTGTTGCCAAACAGTCATTCGCAGTTAATGGAAAGGTGGAGGGGAGCAGTACACGTGATTGTGAAATCATGTTACATTGGGAAATGGCAACAACAGGAGCCACTCATCATACCAGCTTGAAATAGAAAAACATGTTATTTCTCTGTAATTTCCCAGGAAATGAGCGGGCTGTACTGTCCAATAATGGAGGCGGAGTGTACGGTGCCTAATGTTGAGGCTCCATCACCAGCACCCAGGTACGGCTGACCTCTGTGTTCTAACAAATTCAATCTCCTCCGGCAAATTAGTCCATCTGCATCACAGTGCAACCGAACACATTCAGCTCCTTTGTTGACGGCAATAGAAACCCATTCTCTGCACAGATGGTACTTACTTATGAAAATGTTTTGCCTTTTGCTCTATAATAACTACTCTATCTTTTATGGAGGAGCTACTTAGCTAATGGCTAAGCATGTGCATATAGTCGAGATGTTATGGACTACTGTATTACCGTATAGAGGCCTTACATGTCTGTATATTTTTTGTTTGTGGAGTAGCTGCAGTAGTATTATCGAGCCACCAGACTACAGCCAGCCTCCAGGATTTGGTGGAACAACCCAGGTGAGTTAGAGAAACGCTGTTTGGCTGATGGCTTTTAAATCCGCTTGTTACCCTCGTTTGATTGTTACGCCTCTAGATGGATTTAAATGAATCTGTTTAAACGGCAAGGAACTTTTTATTTTGTGTTAAGCTGGGCGTCCCCTATGAACAAAAGCAGTGTTTTCCCGGAATGAAGACTGTATTTCCCATGAGCCCCACCGCCTTGTGTCGTAAAGATCTTGAGCTAGCTAGCACATGCATTTGTTTGTTTTGGAAGCAAGTAAAAGAAGGATGCAACTTGGTCATAAATAGGTTTACTCACTTCTAGCCTCTCTGCACTTTATTCAAACTACTGTGGATTGCTCTCACAAGTTTTTGACATGCACTGTAGTGGTCAGAGTGGAAGGGCCTGTCAAGGCTAGGTGTTTTTAAATTGTTTTTTTTGTTTTTAATGCTAACAAAAAAAGGATTTGTAAAACTATAAATGAGTTTCATGAGAATAAATGTCAGTATGAGTTTAGCACTGACTGGACTGTACTCATAAACACTTGGAATTGTTTATGCCAGGGCAAAAGACAGACCTGGTACAACAGCACCCTTGCGTCACGGAGGAAGAGGCTGACTGCTCATTTTGAGGATCTGGAGCAGTGCTACTTCTCCAACAAAATGTCCCGCATCACAGGTACTTATCCTGCAGTGAATGATGCTTTCATTCTCTCACAGTACAACAGCAATTTGTGTTGAAACCTCTGC
The DNA here is from genome assembly GCF_900634415.1 of Cottoperca gobio. Taxonomy (NCBI): domain Eukaryota; kingdom Metazoa; phylum Chordata; class Actinopteri; order Perciformes; family Bovichtidae; genus Cottoperca; species Cottoperca gobio. The sequence goes on from NC_041371.1 coordinate 16,884,520, forward strand.
AGGCAGATGAGTATCTGACGTCCTGATTCTGTACAAACTCGACTGCATTTGAATGAAGGAAGGACACAACTAAGGCTTCAGTTCTTAGAGCTGGATGGATGAGTGTCAGTGTCTGCCTCGACGCAGTGTTATTGATGAGTTATTGCTTCTTTTTCTTTTCTTTTTAAATGAAGACCACATTAACCACACACTCGACTGCTTGCTGTGGGTGTTTTTGAAAAGCCTCACATCTTTGCATTGGAAGAATGACACATGATGCAAGGCACAAAGCAAACAACCGACATGGTGGCACACAGTACAACAAAAACCTTTTGTCTTTGGTTCATAAAAGTGACATACATCTCCTCCAACATTCAGTTTGGTTATATTTTATTTCCATAACATACAGTATATAGTTCATGTCCCCATTGTTGTTTGTGAACAGTGTTTTTTATACTTATTGTTTTCAGATGAAGGCAGGAACCTGAACCAGCTGGATGACTTCATGGAGTGTCTGTCTAAGTTCACCCGCTACAACTCTGTGCGGCCGCTCGCCACCCTCTCATACGCCAGTGACCTCTATAACGGCTCCAGTATTGTCTCCAGGTACAAAAAGGAAAATATTATAGTTGTATTTTAGTCCTGTACTTTCTGTGGTACTGATCTGTGAAGTCTCTCTTTGTGATTATTAACTTTTAATATAATTGACTGGTTTTACGTTTTTTTTATTTCTCCACTGTAACAAGTTTTCTCGCAGTATAAACTTTATCAGCCCTCTCACTATCCAGTGTTCTCACCTGTGTTTCAGTATTGAGTTTGACCGTGACTGTGACTACTTTGCCATCGCTGGTGTGACCAAGAAGATCAAGGTGTTTGAGTACGGCACAGTGATCCAGGATGCAGTAGACATCCACTACCCTGTTAATGAAATGACCTGCAATTCCAAAATCAGGTAGGGGAAATGATGTGCAGGCAGCTTTCAGATCCTACAATGCTGTGTTGTCGAGGGTTTCTGGCTGTACACACATTCAACAAGTATGATCATGAGGGCAAAGTCTTTTTTTATTTCATCATTTTTAAAATACACTCTCATTAGTTGTAGTGTTGTGCAGGCCTGTATAGATCAAACGCATGCTTCAGATTTGTAAATGCATACTTAAAGGGATAGTTCCGACTTTTTGAATTGGGGTTGTATGAGGTCAGTGTATGTAGATGGCGGTCAACACGCCCCAAGTTTGGAGAAGCAGACAAGAGTACCAGCACGGAAGCTAAGCAATGTACAGCTAAGTCATTTTACCTCGCAGAATACGGGAGTTGCTGGTCTACCGCTGCCTCGATCCATGAGTTTGTTTGGTGAATCTGAACTAACCTTTAAAACTGTAAAACGTGGAAATAAAACACCCCAATTGAGGCAGCAGTAGACCAGGAAACCCAGTGTTAAAATGACTGTTTTCTTCAATCTATGACAATATGTCACATTGAATGTTGCTGTACCTCATACAACCCCGCTGCAAATGAAATCAAACGTCCTAATTCTCGAGTCAAACGAGCTGGTGAGTGAAGCACAGAATGTGACAAATTTGTGAACTTAAACCTAAAAGTGAACGTGATCCTTGTTTGTTGAAGCTGTATCAGCTGGAGCAGCTATCACAAGAACCTTCTAGCCAGCAGTGACTATGAGGGTACGGTCATCCTGTGGGATGGATTCACCGGCCAGAGGTCCAAAGTCTACCAGGTATGATACTTAGGTCTTATACCACCGTGATCAGGGGTCAGTTTCCTATCTTTATCTGAATGATCGATGCAAAGTAAATTGCACATTTGACAACATGGATTATTAGTTAAAACCATGTATTTATCAATAATGTTTTTCATGACACCTTTCTTTAAGGTTCCCTCTGCTTTCTTTTCAGGAACATGAAAAAAGGTGTTGGAGTGTTGATTTCAACTTGATGGACCCCAAGCTGTTAGCCTCCGGTTCTGACGATGCTAAAGGTAACTGAGGAATGCTTTTTCTGACTTGTTTCTCCGACATAAATCCTCTTCTAACTTCCCAGCTCATGGGGAAATGTTGACGTCTGTTTTTCGTGTTTCAGTGAAGTTGTGGTCGACCAATCTTGACAACTCAGTGGCCAGCATCGAGGCCAAGGCCAATGTCTGCTGTGTGAAGTTCAGTCCAACCTCCAGGTATCATCTGGCCTTTGGCTGTGCGGGTAAGATCAGGATTGGTTTCTCTTGTCTTGTAATTATTGTAACAGATTTCAGTGCAACGTTTAGCCTACAAATTACCTACATGTTTTATACGAATACACTTTAAAATCCCATAGCATACGTAGTGTACAAGCAGGTCACAGCTCAGGGTCGGACTCGGGACTTCCGTTGAGTCCAGTTTGTTTCAGATGTTTAAAGTCTGGACAATTTGTGAGAATTTGTCCCTTTTTCACAGGCAAAAACATTCACATACATCATTGTAATTTATTATTATTGTTGCAGTATGACGGGGTGCACGCACCTCAAACCACTGCAGTTTGTCCTTGTCATGACGCTGGTGGTCCAGACAAACTTCTCTGTAAACTTCATCTGTTATTTCCCCCAAGGGAGAAATACGAGTTTGAAGTATTTTTTTGTACACCAAAAACAATACTTCAAGTAACTAACATTGGGTAAAGAGAGCAACACAGAAACTCTGACTGGCTTATTTACCTCATTCCCTGTCTCTAAGGTCCAAGTCCACTGAGCCTTGAAAAATAAAACCTCTCCTTGACCTTGAAGGTGTTGGTTTACCGTTCTAGTAAAGCATTGGAGTAAAAGCGAGCAGGCATAGTGTAGCATTCATTCAAAAACAGGAACACATAGCTTGTAAGAAATACAAACTTGAGCAACTGTCAACAAAAGCACCGTGGCTGCCTGCCTTGGTGGTTAGGGGATATCACTGACTCGCATACAACAGGCCCCCCCCCCTCTCTCTCTCATGCCTCCCATCTGCATACCTTATTGTTTTTTGTTTTCTTTGCTCGCAGACCACTGTGTCCACTACTATGATCTACGCAACACTAAACAGCCAATCATGGTATTCAAAGGTCACAGGAAGGCTGTGTCTTACGCCAAGTTTGTCAACGGAGAGGAAATTGTTTCTGCGTAAGTCAGTTCAGACTTATTTTTAGCAGTATTCTTTTTTGTATGTTCAAAAGAGTTATTATATATATCTTTGTATTTCCTCGTTTATATTTCTTGACTATGACGATACGATGACGAGGCGGCACCAACGTCCTTAAACACTGACTTTTATCAACATGCAATATTGTAGACAAAACAAGACTAAGTTTTCTTTTTTTACCAAAATCTCTTTATTTTCGAGACTAAATATTGTTGTTGACAATCATTGGCTGTTTTTATTTATTTATCCATATCAGGACTACAGCGGCAGCACACAATGAGCACAGTCGACTGGACTTCAGGAGTAACTTACTTAAGTTAACGTGTCAACAATTAACAATGTCAGAAACACTGAGGAGAAGCTTAAACATGTCTGTTTCTGTGCATTGTTAAAAGTATGAAATAGTTACTTGCAAGTGCTGAAGACCTCCTTTGCTAAAGTTAACAATGACAACAGCAGGGTTTGGGAGAAAGAAACAAGGGGATATTTTTGGCTCGACTAGATTGACTACAATGTTCTTTATATTCTGTTGACTAATAAAAGACTAGTTTTCATTTACTGAAACTACAAAAATAGCTTGTTTTCTTTGAGTAAGATTAGACTAAAAATATCCAGACTTTGTCAACAAAAACTTGAATAAAAGGTTGACTAAATATGATAAGAATTAACAAGGACTAAGATTAAATAAAGAATTGCTGACAGAATTAACAGTAATCTACTGACCGCTTTAGTTGCAGTGGTTGACAATAGATCCATATGCTGAGACATATTGATGGCTCATTTTGTTGTTTTTCCCAAAGACAGTTGTTGACTCGTGTATTTACAACCTTCTCATGACAGTTCAACAGACAGTCAGCTGAAGCTGTGGAACGTCAACAAACCTCACTGCCTGCGCTCCTTCAAGGGTCACATCAACGAGAAGAACTTTGTAGGCCTGGCTTCCAATGGAGACTATGTTGCCTGTGGTAAGCATTGAGTCTAAAAAGAAAAACAAGCGTATTGTGAGCATGTTTGAAATGAATCGGTAATGCAGCATTTCCTTGATATATGCTCAGCCATGCAGGGGCAACACTGCAAGAACACCACTACTCTAGGACAAAATCTGAAAGTGTTTAATTATTTCCCGCGGCAGTTACAGCACCCAGCTCCCTGTAACTAGACGAACACCAATCTAAAACTGATCAGTGTGTGTGTGTGTGTGTGTGTGTGTGTGTGTGTGTGTGTGTGTGTGCAGGCAGTGAAAACAACTCCCTGTACCTATACTACAAAGGACTTTCCAAGACACTGTTAACATTCAAGTTCGACACGGTGAAGAGTGTCCTGGACAAGGACAAGAAGGAAGACGACACCAATGAGTTTGTCAGTGCTGTCTGCTGGAGAGCGCTGCCCGATGGAGTGAGTTCACCTCATTATTACTCTGTTGTTGTTCATTTTACACATGCTGTCCTAGAAGGAAGATCGTACCAACTGCTGTCCGCTCTTCCTGAAAAGATCATGTTAATACACGCCATCTCTTGTTATGAGAAAGATAGATTGTGTACTTTCTCGTCACATTTTATTAATGTACTTATTTATTAATGATCCTTTTTGTTTTTCAGGAGTCAAATGTACTGATTGCTGCAAACAGTCAAGGAACCATCAAGGTTTGTGTTTTTGAAAATTGTACATAAATAATTCTTATAACTACAGCCCTGCTGCATCGGGTGCCAGATTATTGTCAGGCAATGATGAGAGCCTGGTGAGAGCACTATCAATCAGTGAATTGACAGAAAACTAGCTACTTTTTTCTTCTTCTTCTTCAAAAATCAGAAATTGTTTATTTGGTTCCAGTTGACACTTTATAATGTCAGAGTATATTTTCTTCTCGTACATGTTTTCCTATTTTTCTTGTAAATTCACCACTTTAACAGATGTATCTTCTCTCTCCACACAGGTACTTGAGCTCGTCTGAAGGCCCAGCATGTCTTCCACGTGTGATAGAACTACCATCAGCCTCTCTTTGTTTGGTAGAGGATCAGTCTGATGCAGGGCCCAGGCTGAACGCTGGACTAGGATACTCGACAACACCGGGAGAGCTGAAATAAACTGAACCTGTCCTATTTTAATGAGCTACAGCAGAAAGACTTTGGACCAGTACATCAGTATAGCAGGAGAAGATGTGCTGTCATTTTACAGCAAAGAGACAAGGACCGTGCTGGGGCACACAATGGAACAAGAGACTTCAGAAAGCATTTTTGTTTCTTTTCAGTAAAGTTATATCGGCTACAATACAACGCCTCTTTATGGTTTTTAGGTCAAATCAATACTTGTACCTTTTTTTAATTAAGCTGTTGCTCTCGAAGGTACATCCAGCCAAATGCTACTAGTGTGATGCATTTTCTTTTTTAAAAGGCCAAAGCACAAGACAAAATGACATGCAGGAATTATGTCTTCACGTGAAGCTTTTAACCCCCTCCCCACATTGTTTGTCAACCATCTGTTTTTTTCCCCCCCTTTACGTGTAGTTTTTGTGTTTTTCAGATTGGGAGAAACCAGTTTTAATAAATATAACTTGAATGTCATTCTGTCAAGCATATTGTCGGTTCCTTTTACTGGTTTAAGAGTGTAGAATGTGAGGTAGTGTGCGGAAGTCAAGGAAGACCAATTGATCATGGAAACGTTGAGAAACTCCTCCGGTGTTTGTCTGTGATCGCAGTGATTCTCATGTAACTAAAGGCATCCATCTGCAATGCTACATCCAACTGGATTATTTTCCCACTTGTGTGAGCCGTTTGTTGCTTGTTGAAAATGAGAACCTTGCAGAATCCGATTTTTAGTTTTAATTCCATTGCTACAAAGTAGCAATGGAATTACTCTTCGCATACTGTAGGGTTAGAACATCTGCATTTTTAACGTCACGCAAACTGCTGTCAGTTTCTGTTGAGGGGTGATCCATGTTGACATCGAGAGGATTTGGTAAACACCGCCAAGACCTACCTATTTTATGATAACTGAGTGAGAGAGGTGTTTTGTATAACTGAATAAATTATTTCGAAACAATTTTGCCGCGTTTGGTCATATTTTTGGCTTTTCCTGTGTTCTCTTGACACGAGTATGACCGAGTTATGTGTTGTGGTGTTTGAACCTTGTGTGAAATGATAATCCGTTAAATCTTCATGTTCATGTCTCAGTGTCAAGTGCACAATAATGCCTATAACAAGCTGGAATTAACAGGCATGTTGCAAAGGCATTCTTTAAACTTTACAAAGGAAATGGGTTAGTTTAGGGTTAGCACTATTGGAGTTGGATCAAGGAATATCAGCTGAACATACTATGGACTGACCAATCACAGTTTAAAACTCTTGAATCTAATCAAAAACAGCTTCCCAAAATATTTAAATCCCGACCGCACCGCTGTGGTTTATTAATGATCAAAGGTCACTTAAGCTTTTCTGGACTGGAAAAGTTAAAAATCAAAAAGTATTCTTACCCATCATGTAACACTGCAGAGACTTCTTTTGGGGCCAAAGCAATTTCAAATGTTAATGTTATCACCCTTTATTAAATATGTAGGCTATGTGTATACCTTAAACTGTACAAAATACCTGTGCATTGTAATAAAACAGCATTATAATTAATATGCACAACCACTCTGATGTTTTCAATTCATTTGGCTAGTTAGACCTCTGCTCAGGTTAGAGTTGGACATTACATTACAGGTCATTTAACAGAACCTCTTATCCAGAGCGACTTACAGTGAACTAACTACAGGGAAAGTCTCCCTGGAGCAACTCAGGGTTAAGTACCTTGTTCAGGGGCTCAATGGTGGCAACTCACTATCATCCAGTGTTGTGTTTGGAAAGCGTACCACTAGACCATCACCATCACCACTGTGATGTCATGGATGAGAGGCTTAAACCAAAGCTGTAACCGGTTTATCCAGCATTTAATGTCCTGATGAAAGCCCAACCAATGAAAGCCACTATAAAAGCAAGTTATGTTGAAGTGCTGGCTAGTCTACTATTTATTTATTTGAAAATATTTGCTAGTAGATATTGACAAATCCTAATTAATGTTGGTTGGTAATCTAGTTGCAGCTGTAGGAAAACTGACACATTTAAATGTCTTGAAAAATAACACATTTTGATCACTGATACCTACAACGAAATGGCATATTGTGTATTGATGCAGCTACATGCTACTTGAACTGAGACAACCTTAAAAACTCTTAACGCACAACACCATTTTAATTTATCAACTCCCAATTATGTTATAACAAGTGTCATTTTGAGTTAAGTCAACATAAGATTGTCTCTCTTAATAATTACAAATGTATCAAGTCAATATCATGATTTTAGAAGTTAGGCTGCTTTGTTCAATACAATGTATAAAAGCTATACCACAATTATGATGTATTAATAAAGTAAACCTGTTGGCTTAGTAATAATAATAATAATAATAATAATAATAATAATAATAATAATCTTTATTTGTATAGCACCTTTCATACAAGGATTGCAGCCCAAAGTGCTTCACAGCATGAACATAGTACAAGATTAGACAGAATAAGAGCATTTACAGTACAATAATCACAGTGTTGATGTAAATGAGTCTGAAGTAGCATTAAAATAGTATAAAATAGAAGAATTAAAATAGTATAAAATAGCAGAATTATAATAGTAATAAATCTTTTATAAAATAGCAGAATTAAAATAATATAATTAAAATAATACAAAATAGCAGAATTAAAATAGTGTAAAATAACATTGGAAAGCAAAGAGATATAAAATATCATCATTAAAAGGCTAAAGTAAAGAGATATGTTTTTAGCTTACTTTTGAAAATACTGAGAGAGCTTGCCTCCCTAATGTCTGCAGGTAAAGCGTTGCACAGCTTTGGTGCATAATTGATAAAGGCTGCATCCCCGATTTTCTTTTGGATGTTTCTGGGAACATTTAATAAACCCGTAGCGGATGATCGCAATGTTCTTGGGGGCACATACAGGACTGTCTCAGAAAATTAGAATATTGTGATAAAGTTCTTTATTTTCTGTAATGCAATTAAAAAAACTAAAATGTCATGCATTCTGGATTCATTACAAATCAACTGAAATATTGCAAGCCTTTTATTATTTTAATATTGCTGATTATGGCTTACAGCTTAAGAAAACTCAAAAATCCTATCTCAAAAAATTAGAATAGTTCCTCAGACCAAGTAAAAAAAAATGATTTATAACAGCAAAACAAAATCAAACATTTGAAAATGTCCATTAATGCACTCAGTACTTGGTTGGGAATCCTTTTGCACGGATTACTGCATCAATGCGGCGTGGCATGGAGGCAATCAGCCTGTGGCATTGCTGAGGTGTTATGGATGCCCAGGATGCTTCAATAGCGGCCTTTAGCTCATTAGCATTGTTGGGTCTGGTGTCTTTCAGCTTCTTCTTCACAATACCCCACATATTCTCTATGGGGTTCAGGTCAGGGGAATTGGCAGGCCAATCGAGGACAGTAATGCCATGGTCAGTACACCAGTTACTGGTGGTTTTGGCACTGTGGGCAGGTGCCAGATCATGCTGGAAAATGAATTCCTCATCTCCATAGAGCTTTTCAGCAGACGGAAGCATGTAGTGCTCTAAAATCTCTTGGTACACAGCTGCATTTACTCTGGGCTTGATGAAACACAGTGGACCAACACCAGCAGCTGACATGGCTCCCCAAACCATCGCTGACTGTGGGAACTTCACACTGGATTTCAAGCAACTTGGATTTTGCTCCTCTCCAGCCTTTCTCCAGACTCTGGCGCCTTGACTTCCAAATGAAATACAAAACTTGCTTTCGTCTGAAAAGAGGACTTTGGACCACTCTGCAACTGTCCAGTGCTTCTTTTCCATAGCCCAAGTCAGACGCTTCTTCCGTTGTCTTGAGTTCAGAAGTGGCTTGACCATGGGAATACGGCTATTGTAGCCCATTTCCCGGACACTTCTGTGAACAGTGGCTTTTGATACCTGGACTCCAGCTTCAATCCACTGTCTTTGAAGCTCCCCCAAATTCTGGAAGCGACTCTTCTTCACAATGCTGTTAAGGCTGCGGTCATCTCTCTTGGTTGTGCAACGTTTCCTGCCACATTTCCCCCTTCTAACAGACTTTTTGTGGATGTGCTTTGAAACTGCACTCTGTGAACAGCTTGCTCTTTGAGACATTTCTTTTTGTGTCTTACCCTCCTGATGGAGGGTGTCAATGATGGTCCTCTGGACAGCAGTCAGATCAGCAGTCTTCCCCATACTTGTGATTTAGTTTACTGAACCAAGCTGAGTGTTTTTCAAGGCTCAGGAAACCCTTGCAGGTGTTTCGAGTTAATTAGACGATTCAAGTGATTCGTTGAACACCCTACTAGTATACTTTTTCATGATATTCTAATATTTAGAGATAGGATATTTGAGTTTTCTTAAGCTGTATGCCATAATCAGCAATATTAAAATAATAAAAGGCTTGCAATATTTCAGTTGATTTGTAATGAATCCAGAATGTATGACATTTTTGTTTTTTTAATTGCATTACAGAAAATAAAGAACTTTATCACAATATTCTAATTTTCTGAGACAGTCCTGTAGTTGATTAGAGAGTTGGCAGTGTAACTTAGTGCTGGTTCAGTTTAGGGCTTTGTATACAAGAAGGAGGACTTTAAAATCAATTCTAAAAGTTACTGGAAGCCAGTGTAGAGTGGCTAACACTGGACTGATGTGGTCTCTCCTCTTGGTTCTAGTCAGCAGCCTCGCTGCAGAGTTTTGGATGAGCTGAAGTCTCTCCGTTGTTTTTTTTGGGAGGCCGGTAAAGAGTGCATTACAGTAATCGAGTCGGCTTGAGATAAAAGCATGGATTAGTTTTTCAGCATCCTTTTGATTTATAAATTGTCTGATTTGAGCTATATTTCTAAGGTGGAAGAATGATGTTTTTGTCACCTTGTTTTTGTGGGATTTAAAGCTTAGAGCTGAGTCTATGATAACACCAAGACTTGTAACGTCAGGTTTAATTGAAGGAGTAAGTTTCCCCATGTTATTCAGCATCATCTCTCTTTTTGTTACAGGACCTACTAGTAAGATTTCAGTTTTGTTCTCATTTAATTTTAAGAAATTATTGCTCATCCATTTATTTATTGCTGACAGACAGGTGGTGATGGAGTTAATAGCTGTAGTATCATTTGGTTCAGCAGAGATGTACAGCTGTGTGTCATCCACGTAGCTATGGAAGCACACATTGTGTTCTCTAATGATGTCCCCCAGTGGTAGCATGTATAGGGAGAACAGTAATGGACCGAGGCAGCTCCCTTGTGGAACTCCAAAGTGGGCATCATGCTTCTCTGACACATGATCTCCAAGCCTGACAAAATACTTTCTCCCTTTGATATACGTTCTGAAACAGTTTAATACACAGTCAGAAAGACCATCCAGTTTTTCTAGATGATTAATTAGGATGGTTGATCGTGTCAAATGCTGCGGTCTGTCTGAGGTCACTAATTATTTACTATATAGTAATTATGTTTTTATGTTTCAAAAGTTAATATTTAGATTTTTTTTTTTCTTCACATTTTTAATGTATTTTCTGGCAGGAATTGTTTCCATAGAAACAACTGTAGCGAGGGAGAGGATGAAACAAAAAAAGGGAACGACTGTATTCAGAGTAGCGGCGGAATGTTTTAGCAGACGGACCACGGACAACTAGCTTGTTAGCTGCCGTTAGAAACAAAACCGGACTCCACTCAAAGCAAGTTCTCATGTTACCCAGTGAAACCTTGGCCGCATTTAGTTACCCACATAGCTAAACATATCCTTTCAGATTTGACTGTTTACTAATTCCACCCAGAGGCTGAGACTTTCGTGGTGAAGATGGGAGTACCGAAATTTTACCGATGGATTTCAGAGCGATATCCTTGCCTCAGTGAAGTTGTCAAGGAACATCAGGTATGAAACCAATGAATATCGTTAGCTTCACAAGCCACTGTTGCTCATAGCCGCAGCGTTAGCTTAGCTAGCTGTTGGCTATCAGTGAGCTAATTATAACGTTAGCGGGCCGTATAACTTTTATTCCACGTAAGTTAGCTTACCAATGTTTTTACTCTGGGACTTCTGATAGACTGTTACATTTATTACACACAGAACAGCGTTAATTTGTTAGACGTTATTTACCAAATTCCAACACTTCCTCCCTTGCTATTTTGCTATCTTCTACGTGTACACATTTTAACATTAAACAGGAAAACGTGAATATAACTTAGTAAACATGTTCGCACCGGTCAGTTTAGGTCTTTGTTGAGCTAGAACATTCTGAATATAAATAAACCCCTCACAGTCAGCTACGCTAACCAACTTTAAGCTAACAAGAGATGTATAGAAGCTGCAGCTAGTTAGTATTGTTGCCAGCTGGTGTACAGCCACCTTGCAGTGTCTATGAAGTTGTTTTATAATGCAATAATTAAATGGTCAGTCTGTAGGTAATACTAAGGGAGACACTTAGAGTTAATAACTTTGTTGTTTAGACTACTTCATCGGTGCTGCAAATTGACTTTAGTGGCCTAGTTCCCTGTGTCGTTGGGCAGATAGTGTTTCAGTACTTGAGCAGCAGTTTCATCAGCTGGACGTTGCCCAGTGTCACTCATTGCATAAGCCAGCTTTGATATGTGTGTTAAGACAATAAAAAATAATTTTACTACTAGCAGCTTTATATTGGATGACGATGGATTTAGAAAATGTGTTGTATTCCCTTCCCTAAGGTACTCCACAGTAACTGTTTCAAAAACATAAAGGATATTTTGCCCCTCTGTTGCTTAACCTAAGTAGACGTTAACTTAGATGGGAAAGAGTTTTTAGGTTCTTTGTATCTGGCTGGAGGAACCCACTAGAATTATTTTGTTAAATGACAAAGAGAAGTTGACCCTTTCACTTAAATGTGTCATGTGAAGGATACCCCATTTGCAGACACACCAATTAATGATAAAACAAACTGCAATATTTTTGTTGCCGAGAGATGTATTTCAGGCAGTCAAGAAATATCAACCAATTTTACAAATTGGTCACTACAGGAATACATTTTTATTATTCCTATAATACGATTGTATGTTCTATTTTATTATACATAATCATTGCTTCTATTTTGTGTCTTTCTCTTTTCAGATTCCAGAATTTGACAATCTTTATCTGGACATGAATGGGATTATCCATCAGTGTTCCCACCCGAACGACGAGGATGTCCACTTTCGCATTTCTGAGGAAAAGATTTTTGCTGACATCTTCCATTACCTGGAAGTGCTCTTCAGGATCATCAAGCCTCGCAAGGTGTTCTTCATGGCGGTGGATGGCGTGGCACCAAGGGCAAAGATGAACCAGCAGAGAGGACGGAGATTCAGGTAGACATGGATGAAAGAAACATGGAGCAACTCTTTCCCCTGTTTGTGTAAAGGGTGACACACAGAATCGGTCAACTCGGGTCACCTGACCTTGCTCCAGACCTGAATTCAATGTTGGTGTCATGTCTGTTATGAAAGGGTTATCACAGGTTTATTTAAGGAATGATTTTTAACCCCATAGTGAAATATAGAAAGTCTCACCCATAAATGATTCTCATCTCAATCTCAAAGACAATTTAACATGATTGTGAAATTTAGGTTGTCGCAGTAGCTTTTCTTGCGATGACCAAATAAAGAAATGGAATTTTATGAACATGTCTGCACCATGATGTCACACCTCAAGTGTAAATAATGGCAGATTCTCTTTTCCTTACCCGATCAAGATGACTACTCTTATTTGCAAATGTATTTATACAATGTCTGGTATAATTCTGTGGTTCAGCAGTGATGTTTGTGGTACAGCCTAATAAGGCAGAACGAGGCCAAAGCAGAGCTAAAATACAACATTTTGTTTGGTAAAGATCGAAGAAACCAGACTACAGGGCAGTATAACAGCCGGAGACCGTGAGTTTGACCTCCTCTCTTTTATATGTCTGTGCGGGGGTTGGTGTCTGTGTCTAGGTCCGCCAAAGAAGCAGAGGACAAGATAAAAAAAGCTCTGGATAAAGGAGAGGTGCTTCCCACAGAGGCTCGCTTCGACTCCAACTGTATCACTCCTGGTAGGCATGCTCTCGAGCTTTACACAAAATTAACATCACACGTTAAAATTGAGCTGTCGCAGAACATGTACCTTTTTCATTTCAGGGAAGGGAGATACTTTTGTTTTTAACCGTTTACATTAGTAGGAACATTTTTATTGTGAAAGGGTTTCTTCTCCATCTTTTCACTGTCCATCCGACACTTCAGCAAGCCCTTACCAAATTGACACAAACATTTTCTTTTGCCACATGGGACAATTTGTTGTTGCAGTAACACATCAGTCAATCCTAACAAGTCTCCGAGTTCTGCTGAACTTAAAGGGACACCATATCTTTCCTCTTACCTGTACTGCTTTCTATTAATCTAGATTGTTTTAGTGCGAGTTGCCGAGTGTTGGAGATATCCACTGTAGATATCTCTTTTACTTGAATATAATAGAACTAGATGGCCATTCGCTTCTTGTGTTCAAAGTGCCATAAAATATATTTTAAAATAAAACATTTTCCAGAAATCATCAACCCAGTTTCTCAAGTTTATCCACAGACTTTGAAGTTAGCAGCTTCAAAGAACCGATCAAAAGTTTAGGGATGAAAGCACCTTAACACGGTGTCAGTGTCATTGTGGTAATAGTAAATTACTTGTAGAATGTCATTTTGTCAATGTTCATCTGTTCATCTCAACGTTTCCTCTATTTAGACACAGATTCTACAGTGAAATTAAGGCCGTATGGATTGAAGTTATTCTGTTGAGTTTTGGCGCAACTGTGTTTTTCTTATTTACTCCAACTGTTGTCAATGAAATGTTGTTGTTTTTAGGATAGACATATTTCATCCCATGCTAACATCAGTTGTGAATGTGTTCTGAGACGTTAACAGCAACTCCTTCCTTCTTACAGGCACTGACTTCATGGCAAGACTCCAGGAGCAGCTCAAGTATTTTGTCCACAACAAGCTATCCACCGACAAACTATGGCAGAATGTCAACGTCTACCTGTCTGGCCATGAGGTGTGTTAACCGCTGTTTTTTTTACAAAATGACCATTGTTCAGTTACTGTGATTTTGTTAATGCTTCAATATTGCTTGTGCTAAGTTTGCATTTCCTCCTCCTTACAGACTCCAGGGGAGGGAGAGCATAAGATCATGGAGTTTATTCGCTCTGAGAACCGCAAGCCAAATCATGACCCCAACACCCGACACTGCCTATATGGCCTGGATGCTGACCTGGTAGGTGTCTGTGCCCTTTAGATGAGGATGTACTTTACTGCTCAAACCCTCCTTTTGATCTTCAAACTCTTTTGCTCTCTGTGTTGTAGATCATGTTGGGTTTGACCAGCCATGAGCCAAATTTCTCCCTGCTCAGAGAAGAGGTCCGCTTTGGAGGAAAGAAAAACCAGAAAAGGTTCTCTTCCTTCTCATTTTTTGTTTGTTGCTAGTTGTTTTATTCCATTTTTTTTCTTCGAGTGGTGTGTTATTTACGTGTCAATTCTGTCATACTCCACTTTCCTTCTCTGATTCCTATTATTTTTCTTCTCTTCTAGGATAACTGCTCCAGAGGAGACAACTTTTCACTTACTTCACTTGTCTCTGATGAGGGAGTACATAGACTATGAGTTCTCTGGGCTCAGGGTGAGAGAGACACACACACACACACACGGAAGGTTTTTGTGTTACTTTATTGTATTATATGTGCTCTGTATTCTGATTATGTTTCTGGGTGTTTTTTTTACAGAATCAGATTGGTTCTCATTATGACTTGGAGCGGATAATAGACGACTGGATTCTAATGGGCTTCCTGGTGGGAAACGATTTCATCCCTCACCTCCCTCATCTTCACATCAGTCATGATGCCCTGCCGTTGCTGTACAAGACCTACATCAGTGCTCTGCCCACAATGGGGGGTGAGAGACACACACACACACACACACACACACACACACACTCAAATAAACATTATAACGTCTTGTATTTATTTTAAGTGAGTTATATTGTAGCATGTAAATATGAAGCAAGATGTTGAGTTTCTCATGGTCTTGATGTGGTGTTTCAGAGGTGGGTTGTTGTTTGTGCTCCAGCTGGTCAAATTGTTTGTTCATTTCAGTCATTACAATATATAAATATGTTCTGCTTCTGTCTCAGGTTATCTGAATGAGAATGGCCACCTGAACCTCAGAAACTTTGAAAAATACATGGAGAAGCTTGCTGAGGTGAGACAACACTGTCTATGATTCACTATTTATTAGGATGCTCAGTATGCAAGTAAATTATTGATATCATTTTACTAGAATCTGTCATAAGCCTCATAGAAGAATTAATATTCATTTGGTTTGGTTCTGAATTATGTGTTTACTGAATGTGAGGTCAACTATTAAAATAAATAAAGGCACAAGATTCATGTTTTAAAATGTAGAACTGTCAAATACTGTTAGAACTAACTAACTTGAAATGTTTAAAGTATTGTCATTGGTCTTTCCAGATGTTAAGTGCATGTACAATCGGTACTGAACAAGTCATTGCATTTGGTTTAAGTAGTTCAGTCTGCAGAGAGGTTTGTCAGCTTTGAATGTCTGTTGTCATATTTTATAACGTCATCACCCTAAAAAATAGGAAAGAAACTCGTTTTTTGTTATTGTTGTTGTATACATTCATGGTGCTGTTAGATTACCGCTAGCCCCGTTAACACCGGTGCATGCTTCCCTTTGTGTGTGGCAAGAGATGAAAATGTTTTTGACTCTTGCATGCAAAAGAAAAGGAAGGGGAAGAAAGCAGCGCAGCATTCGAATGTTGATTTAGAATTTGAATGTCAACACTATGAATGAATCTTCCAACTATGCAGTGCATGATGGGATATAGACAGAAACCATCATAGATAATTATTTTAATCTGCCCCCCCCCCCCCCTCTCTTCCTTCTTTCCTCTAGTTCGACCGCGAACATTTTAGTGAGGTCTTTGTGGACTTGAAGTGGTTTGAGAGTAAAGTTGGTAACAAGTACCTGAATGAAGCGGCCGGATTGGCAGCAGAAGAGGAAGCTGCCAGCAAAGACATCAACAAGAATGAGGTCTGGTGTTTTGTCATAATTCATATGTATATATGTATAGCTAGATGTGTGTTATATGTATGTATGTATTATATATAATATCTATCTATCTCTAGTATCCTTGTAAGTAATACTGTGTGTGTGTGTAGGATTCTACCTCATCACTTAGAGATGGAAGAGGAGCAGTTGGCGACGACGAGGAAGAAGAGGATATGTTTGAAACAGAGTTCAGACAGTACAAGCGCACCTACTATATGACCAAGATGGGCGTGGATGTGGTGTCTGAGTGAGTGTATAGACATGCACACATGCATTGCATGGTAAAACGAGACTTACTACAGGAGGCAGAGCTCCCTAATACCACAATTTATAATATCTAGAGCTAACAAATTATGGACAAAAAAATGCATAAGAGCTGACTGGAAGAGTCTGCAAATTGATCACCTTGAGGTTACCTGCATGGTGTCCAAAAGTAACACACACCAAGTGTCACCCACCTCACTGGCAATTAACTATATGACAAAATATGTAATGCATTTAGTTTAGTTGGTCTAAATGCCTCCTAGACAAAGACAGCAGTCCATCTGTGAGGAAGTGAGTATTTATTGACTTGAAATTCTGTATCTCATCACATTTTCTTTTGTAATGGTTAACACTATACCTTATTTTATACACCAAAAAAGCATTTAAAATTGGTAGTGTTACACCGTTTCTGTTTATAATGTTGGTAAAACAGTTCTTGGCAGGTACTTCTACTAGTTTACTCTCCCTCAGCAGGTCAGAAAAAGAGTATATGATAAATCAATAGGACATGTTAATGTCAAACACGTGTGTCTCTAAAGATTACATACCACTTTTACCAATTTGTAATTTGCAAGTGAACCTAGAATATGTTTTACAATTTGTTTGTATTCTGTCATTTGCAGTGATTTTCTAGCCAAGCAGGCCAAGTGTTACGTGGAAGGTATCCAGTGGATTCTCCACTACTATTACCACGGCGTCCAGTCCTGGAGCTGGTGAGTTGTTGTTGTTGTTGTTGTTGTTCTTCTTCTTCTTCTTCTTCTTCTTCTTGTTCTTCTTGTTCTTCTTGTTCTTCTTCTGATTCTGTCTTGAATGCTATTGAGAAGTAAGGGAGTATCAGATAATTTCTCAAATGGCTAGCTTCAAAGGAAATGTTCTACATTTCTGTACAGGAAGGCAGCCAGGTTATGGAAAATTATGTAAAAAATCATTTATGTAAGAAAGGCAAGAAAAGGGAAAAACATTTCTCTTATTAATGTCCTCAACTTAACATCGGCTCTCTTCAGTTTGTTCTATTTTTTTAATCAGCCTTTTAATACGGTGTGTGTGTTTCTCTAGGTACTACCCCTACCACTACGCTCCCTTCCTGTCTGACATCAGGAAAATTGCAGGGTTAAAGTTGACCTTTGACCTTGAGAAACCCTTCATGCCCTTCCAGCAGCTGTTGGCGGTCCTGCCCGCTGCCAGCATGGATCTGCTGCCTGAGAGTTACAGGGTAACACACTCGCATCTAAGCACACACTCTCACACACACATAATACAGTTGGTATGTTTTATCTATTTTTTGGGAATCACTTGGTACAAGTAAATAAAAACTTAATAATGAAGAATTAATTTCCTAAGACCAATTTTTCAAAATTACAGTACACCACCTCAGAGTTCAGATTAGTTTACGAGAATGATCAGATGATCAAAAAATATAGAGATATATCAAATATCACCACATAGCCTAAAAATATAGAGATGTTACTTATTAGCCATATGTATGCGCAGCATCATTTTAAACAATTACATGTTTTCTCTCAATGTCTTCCATTTTTATTATTATTCTACAAGTACAAACAACTTCACATTTATGCAAATGTGAAGTATATCAACTCCTGCACACCTTCAATAAAAAAACAATACATACAATGTATAGAGAGAGTAAATATAAAGGTTTCTGCAAGATCTAAACATGAAATAATAAAGATGATCATTTATTGTCTTTCATGTTTCAGCACCTGATGACCAGTGAAGACTCGCCCATTATTGAGTACTACCCACTTGACTTTAAAACGGACCTCAATGGCAAGCAGCAGGAATGGGAGGCTGTGGTTCTCATCCCCTTCATAGATGAGGTACACACACACACACACACACACACACACACACACACACACACACACACACACACACACACACACACACACACACACACACACACACACACACACACACAACCTGTGTTAAAAAGCCATACTCATTTGTATGTGTTTATTGAACAGAGGTGCTTACTGGCAGCGATGGATCCCTATAACCACAAGATGACTAAAGAAGAGAAGGACAGGAATCGTCACACAGAGTGTGCAGTCTACTCATATGACCACCAAGTAGACTTCACATTCATCTCGAGCCTGCCTCAGCTGTTCCCCGACATCATCCACTGCTATGTCAGGTAGTTACACACTCCTACATGAATTTCAGTTTCAACAACAACAAAAATGCAACACATTTAAACAAGGGCATACAGACAATAAAATGGTAGGGTACTCCATCATTTTGGAGCATAGTTAAAAAAGCACTGCTGCCTATTTTCTTGTGCGTATAAATGTGTGTGTTTAAAAACCCAGCAGTAGATGAGCTGAGGGCTCGTGAAGTACTATAAAACATCCAAGACTAGTGTTCAATTGCATTTCTGCAGATTATTATGAAATAAGAACGGCTACAAAGACACGTTTTCACCCTGACCGGTAACAAATAAGCAGTGAAAGAAGTACGAGAAGTGAATGAAGATGTCATATTCTTTCTAAGAAAGCTTAACATATAGAAGCCTGTCTGGTAATGTATAAGGACTAAGCTAGTGCGGAATTGTTTTGGAATTTTGATGCATTTTACTGTCAAAATGCAGGTTCAGGAAATGGCTTTATATGTGCATGCTTCTACACACTAACGCAACCAAAGAAAACCAGCCAGTATACACTCTTAGTGCACATGCAGCCTGATGTTCACTGCAGGTTGATTCCGTTGTGTCTGTTTGTTGCAGGAAAGCAAACATCCCGATGGATACTTGGCAAGTACCATTGGACCACGTCAGCAAACGCACCGACCGCTCGGCTCTGTACTTCTGTGGCTTCCCCACACTGCAACACATCAAACACAAGGTGTGTGTGTGTGTGTGTGTAGATCTTAATAGCTTTTGTTTGTTTATTGTAGACTACTTGGAAGTAGAATAATTCGAACATGGTCTCTCTTTCTTTGTCCCTCTCACCCCTCTGTCTTTTGTCTGCCGCTCTCTTTCGTTCATGGGCTCGCTCACTTTTAGTTTTTCAAAAAGAAGAGTGGAGTGGTTGTGTTCCAGCAGAGCAGCAGAGGGGAGAACATGATGCTGGATATCCTCCCCAGCCAGGAAGGAGACGCGGTGAGCTTTCCTTTGGGAATTTCCTCAAGTTTGGCATTACAAGTTCACTTGAACTCGAGGATGAACTGATTAGAATTTGATGGTTAAACCTCAAGGTCATTGTGACCTCACAAAACACATTTTTGGCCATAACTCAAAAATTCATGCTAATTATGAGAATTTTAATGATGACATTTTGGACAGACATGGATGTTATTTGCAACATGTTGCACGGCAGTAATTCTAGATGAAGAAAAGCCTACAAATAAAATGAGTTTGACTAATTCTCATATTGATCTACTTATATCTTAAATGTGCAGTTGTATTATGTAGTAAAAAATAGCGACATCATTTGGGCGCCTCATCACATTATTTAGGGATGTTTTTTTGTGTTGTACTAGTTATTACATTTTGAATGTGAGGAAACTTCTACATCAATAATACAGACAATACAAAATGATCATTGCTTACTTATCCTACTTTCTTTAACACACTATTAAATTTCCACTCAAATCTACTCCCTGTTTGTTTTTCCTTCTGCTTCTCTGCCTCTTTAGGTATGCGATGATGTTGCTGCAAAAGTACTGGGGAAGTCGGTGTTTGTCAATTGGCCGCATCTAGAGGAAGCTCGCATCATTTCAGTGTCGGATGGAGACCTCAAGTAAGAATTAGTACTGGGCCAATAATGTTGTGCTGAATGTGTCCGAATTCTTTTTCCACATGATTTTCAGTGTGGATAGATTTTACCCATGTAGTAATTATCAATATATATCATAATACATGCCTTTTTATTAGAATCCCTGTGATTTTTATGGAGTTTCGTTCTTATTTATCAAGCAATAAACACTGACACTGACATGCATCACGGGTGAGGTTTCACCATCTGATATTTTAAGGCCACTTTGTGTAAAATGTGGCGCCCCCTAGGAGTAGTTTCTAAAATGATCTCTTTTTCAGCATCCACAGAGTTATCATGGGGGTGTGTTTTACCTTCACATAATGTTTTTAAAGGAATAATTCAGGAGCAAAATATATTTTAGCCATCTATAAAATCAATATCAGATCAAGTGTGCACTATACTTAGAATATTTCCACTGCGTTACTTGAAATGATATAGATATTGCTAAAATATGTTTTACTGCTGCCCCCGTCCACGGTATTACATTACTTAGCCTCCGTGCTTGTTATCCTGCCTGTTTCTCCAAACTGGGGCCGTGCCGCCTGTAAGCAAGCAGAAACCTCCGTCTTTATTTTGATGTAAAGCATAAGTCAAGCCAAGTGAAATCTTTCATCATGTTTTGCAGGTTTTGTCTAGAGGAATCGCCGGGTGTCCAAAGACTGTATGACAGGCCCTCCACTCCTCCTCCCACCAAAGTCAACTGCCTGTCTGACAAGGAGCAGAAGGACTGGGTGAAGGATGTGCAGGGACTCACTGAATAGTAAGGCACCCAGAACAACAGATTTTGTTTAATGAATCAATAGAGAAAACAGCTGTTTTTAAACCACTGTATTGTAATATTGTTAAGAAAACATATCGCTGCCTTTCTCGTGTCTTAGGCCTTGTTCGGACTGTCGGCCCAAATCCGTTTCCAGATTGAATCCAGATTGATT
The DNA here is from genome assembly GCF_900634415.1 of Cottoperca gobio. Classification (NCBI taxonomy): domain Eukaryota; kingdom Metazoa; phylum Chordata; class Actinopteri; order Perciformes; family Bovichtidae; genus Cottoperca; species Cottoperca gobio. The sequence goes on from NC_041371.1 coordinate 16,905,782, forward strand.
TAAAGTCTGGACCGTAAAAAACAAAACGCATGCAAATCTGATCCAGATTGGAGGAGCTTCGAAATGTGATTTCATGCCCATTTCCACAGATCAGCGTTTCAGTCCGCAGGCGCAAATCGGATTACATAGTGTGGAAGGGCTGAGCAGAATCTATGCTGCTACGAGCAGAAGGACAACAGCTGGAGGACAACATGAAGGAATCTTTGGACGGACGCCGAAATAACATGTCTGCTTTCACTTACTGCTGCCTCCCCCTAACGTTGCCGTGTATAACGGTGCACCATCACTTGACAGCGCGATTGCTTGTTGTCCAGATGCTTCTGCGTTGGAAAGCCGTGTCATCCCTTTTATTTACTGACCACTATGTCGTTGCCACAGCAACCCATGGCAGATTGGTTGGTGATGTCTGGAAGCACAAATCCAATCTGATCACTTGCAAACAGTGCGGACAGTCTGTCTCAAAGATCTGATATAAGAAACCAATTGGATTTGCCTGCAGTCTGAACGTAGCCTTAGGGGCTAAGATACCTTCAAAGTGTAACATTGCAAACTGGAACGTTTTAAGTGTCTTGGTATTAAACCCTCCAACAACATAAAGACGTGTTCATGATGATAAAGCGTGACCTCTTCTTTCTTATCGGCCATGTTTACGATTCCTTTCTTAAAGTGATTTTTCTTTCCCGCAGTTTCTTGAAGAGGAAAGGCATCATGGTGAATGAGACATCGGTGGTCTTGTACGGCCAGACGCTGACGGGAAGGAAATACGTCCCCAAAGCCAACGGGGTGGTGGAACTTGAGAAACAGTGGGCCAAGCAGGTCCTCCCTTTCGCCTACCAGACCGTGGTTAAGGTACAACGCTTACACATACAAGAACATAATACACGGATAAAAGTCTGGTAAAGCTGTGAGTACTTCACCTCCATGAAGGCAGTATGTTTAAAAGATTGTAGCCGTTGTTACAGTCCCGTGGTTCCATGAGGTTTATTCACTTGCATACATGGTAAACTTACTCATTCTGCATCTGACACACTGATTTGCAACACTAGTCAGCTCTAGGTTTTGTGCTAAGCTGTGGTGTTTTCCAGCAGGGAGGCGAGGCTGCAGAGAAACTGCCTGAGCAGAAGAGCAAGCTCAAATCATTCTAAACCTTTCAAATAAAACTTGCAAATGCCAAAAACATGTGTCTGTTAATTACGAGAGCAGTGTTTTGTGAAATGTGGCACACAAACTCCAGGCCCCGAACGCCTCTATTATTATAGAGACATAGTAGACATTTTGGTATTGTAACATCACTGATGCAGACACATGGACTTCTTGTCAACTGATAATCATCACCGAGTGTCGCTCGCTCGCTTGCTCACGTTTGTCTTCATCTTTTCAGGACATCGAGGCCTTTTGCTCATTTCTGACCTGCTTTAAGAGCTTAGACGAGCTCTTCCCTCCAGCAACCAACGTGTTCATGGTGGGGAACCCGTACTACGGTGCCATGGGCGAGGTATGTGATCACTTTCCTGCTTCAGTCAGGATCACGTTATTGTAGACGGTCAAACACAGGAACTCGTGAGCGTGGTCTTTTAAAACTTTCTTAAAGGCAAATGATGCTGGATTGAAAGAAAATGGTCGTATGTTATATGTGCTGCAAGTAAAACAAAATTGACTAAAAACTTTTGGTTATTCCTGTGATTTAATTGCAATAAACGGATCAAGAGGATGCGGAAATCTATTCATTATGATGCTGATTTGTAAAAAATCTGAACTCCAGATGTCAGGTCTGTATCTAAATTGGGCATAAACGCGGCAGTGACGGGATTGTTTATACACGTAGATATCTGCACACTGTAACTTCAGAAGTATTGAAACTCTCTGGCGTTTAAGATCTGATTAAACAACATCAGGAGAATCTCACGACTGAAAAGGCTTTCGCGTCAGGCAACGTTCTCGCCTAAGTTGAGTGGATTTCAATGCGTCATTCCCGCCCGCGAGATAAATTTTGCTTGCCGTTTGGTGGGAACACATCTTTACTGTCCTGGTTGGACATCAGGAAGCGAGAGAAGATTGGGTCCTCCTGTAAACTCATCCTAAAATAGATTATGAAATGAACTTTCATTAGTAGTATTCACTAATTAATGGGTATGATAAACACACTTCTATAGTTAATGCGAGTCTCTCTGTCTCTCCTGTAATGACACGATTGCCATGTGATGAATGCCCATAATGCTTTTTATCTAGCACTCACAAGTGTTCTTTTGAAATGTCTCATCTTGAATCCCCATCTCTTTAATCACTTGCTTAACAGGTGCAAGACTCGAGTGATGTCATTAAAGAAGGCCGGGTACGAGTGGTCTTCAACGTGCCGCACGAACCACAGCTGGAGCCCTTAATCCAGAATCAGCATGTAAGAGACGCAGACACACATTTATGAAGGAGTTGGATTTAGAAACGGTGTTAAAATACTGTCCATGTGCCTCACCTCACGTATGCACTGTTTTCCTGCACACGTTTGTGTATTTTGCAGAAGTACTGTGTGAAGTACAGTCCCGGATACTTTCTGGCATCTCGCATCGGCATCACCAGCTACCTTGTCTCCCGCTTCTCGGGAAGCATCTTTGTTGGCAGAGGCTCTAAGAGGAAGTAAGTCGTTAAAGCTAAGATGCAGTATCTGTATACTGTATCAAATGTATTTACGTTTGTTTTGCTATTCTGACATCGATATTTATTTTATTTTTTTATTTTTTTAATCTTTAAATATATATATATATCTTTTTTATAAATATAATGTCAAATATTAAGAAAAAATATTAATGGCCTTTTATAAATCTGCAACGAATAAAATCCTACCGGCCCACTCTACATTCTACGTCACTCTCCCAGGCCATTAAAACATGTGTACCTAAGTTTTTCCTTTTTTCTTTTTTTGTTCTACTGATCAGAGCTTTATTCTTCCTACTTTTGTGGTCTCTTACTGTGCACCAATGTTTTTTTTGCTTCATTATTTTCAGTCCCTGTGGGGAGCAAAAAGCTAACATTGGGCTGAACCTGAAGTTCAACAAGAAGAATGAGGAGGTCCCTGGATACACCAAGAGAACTGAAAAGGAGTGGCTCTACTCTGCTGCTGTGGAGGAATTGCTGGCCGAATACCTGGACAGGTAAAATAAAAGTTGTGTGAGCGCATTAAATACGGTCCCCTCTCTAGTCATCTACCATTAAGTGAATCCTTCATTCTTCAGTTGTTTGAGGTCGCAGCTCTGAATGTCTGGCTCTACTGCAATGTGTTCAAATATTTTGATCAGTCAAAAAAAGGCATACGTGTGAAAAGCTTAGTCACTCGTACTGTTCAAAGATGCACCAATTCAGCATTTTAATGATGTTTTTAATGCTTTTCTAGGTTTTCGGAGGTATTCAACTTAGTGTCCAGAAACAGTCATGACGATGTTTTCTATGAAGATGACATCTGGCCTGGAGAGGACCAGAATGGGTAAAACAAACACGCACGCATGCACAGAGAGAGTTCTCAATCTCTTTAGGGAAAACCTAAATGTTTGTCAGCCCTGTGAGAGGAATAATTGAGGAATCGCAGCATAAATAAGATCAAAATATTTCCTCAGGCTGTACTTCTATTTAACTTTTACAGCACACACAGTTTGACCAAATCTTCTGAATTAAATGTATTGATGATGTTTTCATTGATGATCTCTGATATTGATGGACACCCCAACAGGGCGGAGAGGGTTGCTGAAATCACGTCATGGTTGAAAGGTCACCCAGTGAGCTCCATCGGCAGGACGTCCTGTGACCTCCAGGTGCTGGACTCTGCCATCGTGGAGAGGATCGAGGAGGCAGTAGAGAAAACCAAGGTGACTCTGACACACAAGGGCTCAAACACTTCCTGCAGCTACTATATCAGAAGTTCTCTCTGTGTGAACACACCTGTCTCCCTCTCTCCATCTCTCTTAGGTGAAGAAGAGCACCAAGAAAGTCCGTGTGACAGTGAAGCCTCATCTCCTCTTCAGGGTGAGTGCTTATTTTGGACGGCTACTTTGGTCATTTGGTTAATTATTCAAGTAAGTTTTCAAGCACAAAAGCCAAAAACTCAATTTTCTCAGCTGTAAAGATTTTCAGTTGTTTTGTCCTATGTGATTGTAAATTTAATGTTTTACAGTGATGTTTGCTGTTTTTTGGAGAGTTAGAAAAAAATATATATTCTTTTGAAGATGTTATCTGGAGCTTTTAGGCATTTTCTTTTTTACATATTATTGTCCAAACAATTTTTTTTAATGAAAAAGATAATTAGCATATTAATAATAATAATAATAATAATAATATAAAAATAAATAGAAAATAAAATAAGTGTTAGTTGAGCCCTACTTGTATGTTTACCATGTATTGAACATGTGTATATGAATGTTTGTGTGCAGCCCCTGGAGCAGCATCAGGGTGTGGTTCCAGACCCGGATTCAGAGTATCGCCTGTTTGACAGAGTCATCAACACCAGGGAGAGCTTCTCCGTCCCACTGGGACTCAGAGGAACGATCATCGGCATTAAAGGAGGTGAGGACATCGTTTAGTATCTCACTGTTCAAAGAATTCTACCAAAGTCAGCACTTTTTTTAAAAGGTGCAACGTGTAATACCTGGCCACATGCTCCGAAGAAATAGGGGGAAGCTTTTCACCTCTACTAACGGGTCTAACGATCTACATTTACAGTCATCAGCTTTTTAAAAATACAAAAAGCCAACTACTAAACAACAGTAGGGCAAAAATATGAAAAAGTTCAACCAAACTGTTGAAACTCTGAGAGAACTGCTATTTCATAATCCTCTCCAGGGTCGGTTTATACTTTACGTTGGTCATCTTTGTTTGTGCTACTAAGCACTTTGCTGCACGGTCCGTGAAAAAATGAGAAAACAACTCGTATTTTTGTTTCGTCACCCCCACCACCAGAAAAATCTATAGAACGGTTTATTTGATTTAATCCCATAAACAAATGATCAAAACGTACACAGTAGGGATGCAATGGTGAGGACATTTTCCCCACAGGTTAATAAAGTCGTTACTGTTACTGATTACACTGCACATTTTACAAAATAAATGAGCCGCGCCACGTCTGATGCAATCACTCCTGCGGTGCACTTGAAGGTGTTTGTGTGTAGATTAGAGGTGTTGCCTCACGATGCAGGCCACCTTCATCAGACACGGTTTACAAATTGCCTCATTAACGTTAAATTCTCCGCCATCAACTCTCCTCCCGTCCTGTGATAAGTGAAATCCTGCCTCTCGGTGTAGCTGCTGAGCATGCTCGTTTCAGTAGATATCTCTGGAAAGTAATGCATAGACGTCTTTGACATAAGGTCAACACTGTAACCGCTTCACATTCTGTTGATGATGTTAAGTCATTAAAAACATTCTGGCCATATCTTACACATTGCACCTTTTTTATGGCATCATGCATGTCCATAATATAAAAGAGAGAATATGCATATAACACATAATTCTCACAGTTTATATTGTGTCTTTGTGCCTTCAGCGGAGCGCGAGGCAGAGGTTCTCTACGAGGTGCTTTTCGATGATGAATTCGCTGGAGGTCTCAACATCAGGTAATAAAGTGATGTCAATCTGCAGCGTGATTATTGTTGCTGCAGTAACTCTTTTTGTTAAGTAATTTCTGACAGAACAGCAAATAATGTCTAAAACAAAACTCTAGCATAAATTATATATGTAAAATGTAATCTATCTATATATCGTTATAGAGAGTGATATAGATATAAATATATAGAGATGTAGATAGATAGATACATAGATAGATTATAGATACATTGATAGATTATAGATATATAGATATATATAGATTATAGATTATAGATAGATTATAGATAGATAGATAATAGATTGATAGATTATAGATAGATTATAGATAGATTATAGATTATAGCTAGATTATAGCTAGATTATAGATAGATAGATAGATACATAGATAGATTATAGATAGATAGATTATAGATAGATAGATTATAGATTGATAGATTATAGATTGATAGATTATAGATAGATAGATAGATAGATACATAGATAGATAGATGGATTATAGATTGATGGATTATAGTTTATAGAGAGATAGATTATAGATAGATAGATATGTAAGTAAACGCCTCCCAGAATGATTTCTGAGCAGACATGTGACTGTTGACTGTTATTGGCTTTTGTCCTCAGATGCACATCACCTCGTGGTTACCGCCTCCCTCCCTGCGCTCTCATTAACTTTTCCCACGGAGCGCGAGCGGATCAGTCCTCTCACAAACTCACCGCCATCGTCAAACCTCAGCCCGCCACAGCAGCAAACTTCAACTCTCACCGCCAGATGTCCGGCTTGAACCACTCGCCGAGGTCGCCCTTTATACCCACACAGGTAAGGGTGGAGCCCCACACATCTACACACAGTTTTTTGTTCCTGATTCAACAAAGAGAGACTAAATGTATTATTATTGTTTATTTTCTTTGTCTTCTTCCCTTTCACACAAACTCTTTCTTTCACTCTTCCAACTCTTCCCTCCTGTAGCATAACAATAAACACGGTGTGGTGAAAGCAGCCTCCCAGGGCAGCAGGAACTCTCCCTCTAAGGGTCCAATGCAGAAACAACAGGCCAAGGTAAGCACAGGGTCACCTGTATGTGGAGACCCTTCTCACTGCTATAGCCCCTTTAACAATGTGACCTCACAAATATACATTTTCCAACTTTGTTTCTGTCTCACTACTTCTCCAGGAGTACAACAATGTGTGGCAGACTCTGCAGAACTCTGGTCCTCCTGTCCAACCTCCTGCTCACTGGCACAATGTACGTCTGGGTGTGTGTGTGTGTGTGTGTCTTTGGGATCTTTTTAAAATATTAATAATGGGAAAAGACTAATATGGGACCATGGGGCTGGCCGTCTCCGAAACTTGTTAAACGTCAAGTTATTTTAACTCAAAGTTCCCGTATTAGTTTATATATTTGTTGTGGTTCAGGTCCTCGCAGAAGGAAGGGCTGAGCACACATCTACAATAAAATATGTTTTAATAATAATAATAATAAATATGCTGCTGCATTCAATGTTGATATTTATGACGCTCTGCCACAGGGAAAGACTTCACATCAACACATTTCCCTGTGTTGCACTTACACACGTGGTGCTGATAAATGGCAATACAAATCATGAAAAGCGTTTCTGTTATGATTTTGAAATGTCTCTGTGGCATTTACAATGTATGGAACTTCTTCCGGCTACACTCATAAGGATTTTACTGAGTGTTAAAGCTAAAACAATTTGTTATTAACAATTAACATTGTGTGTTTCCAACTCTAGGAAGGACTTTCCCAACAGGGGAAGAACCAGCACTCCAACAAAGCTGTAAGTACACACATGCTCACACCACACAGGCTCTCCCAGCACAACACTGTAACATGTCGGGTCATCAGCTGGAGGATGAGGCTGAGAGTTTCACACATGACCCAGATTAATAGCAGTTTATTATTATTATTATTATTATATATTATTATAATAGTAATGATAAAAGAATAATGCTATTGGACTAGGGAGGGATCCATAGATGGTTTATGTATTTTGTAAAAATGTGGCTGCAGACCTTTTGCTTTATGTTTTATTTCTTTGTTGTGAATATATGATTAGAATAATGTTTCTGTGTGTACTTTACAGGCCCCAGTTGGTGGCATCAGACTGTTGAAGAAAAATGAAGACGCCAACTCACTTTTCCCCCCACAGAACACAGCCAATAAGGTACACACACACATAAACACACACACAGACGTGTTGAGAGTCCACTGTGAACACATAAACTAATATCTCCACACCTCTGTCTTCTCATATATTTCTCTCACTCAGACTACGACTGAGTTCGAGGACCTGATAGCCAGTCTTCAGATCTCCAAGGGCAGCCAGCAGACTCCACCCCCTCCTGCTCCCCCACAAGCACCCGTCAGCCAGTCGGATGGCCCGCTGTCTCCGCAGTCCTTCGCCATGGTGAGTATTGCAAATCGAAAATTTGCCAACTTTTTTTTATGTGGATGTCAAATCGGATGTTGGATGCAAAGAAGAACTCCAGACATTTTACACGTCAAAGAATTGATGTTTGATAACTGTGGATTAGTACATTTACTAGTGGCAGTCGTCATTACAGCTATAACTATAGCAAAGAAATGGACATGAGCTGGATTAGACTTTCACCTGCTCCAGTTGTTAACACACTGCTAATCATGTAACTTGAAATCGCAATCTTTCAAATTGTGATTTTGATATTAAAACGATAATTGTTCAGAATTTTCATTGGACACTTAATGAGCATGGTCTTATTTGTTTTACTACAGCCAGACTAATTGGTTTGATCATAATTTATAATAATATAATGTTAATTTCTTAAACAATGTATGTGGCCATGTGTTCTTTTTCTACTCCGTCTTGATTTTTAAATGAGCCCGAGTGGTTTTTAATCTTTTTACTTGCATCATTTAGTTTCCAATCCAGTCCTTGCATCACTGTTCAGTGGGACAGTTGAGGATAATTGAACTGGCTCTGTGTGTTGTTGCAGAAGGGAACCCTGATGCTGAAGGAGATGCTAAAGATTGACGGCGCTGGAACAGGAAGTCCCTCTCCTCAGGAGGCAGCCGGTGGCCAGCAGCAGAACAGGAGACGATCGTCAAAGAAACTCGGTACGTAACCGATCGCTACGCCACAGACAAATGTTCTGCAACACAGTTGTACAATCTCCGGAGGAGGGCGCTCACCTGTTTTTCTCCCTTTCATTCCATTTTCACTGCCTACAGCAGCAAATATGAACATCCCCCACAGTGACGCAACTGTAATGGCTTCTCCTGCATTGGCCGGCACTGCCAACCTCTCCAACGCCGTGCTGACCAGTAAGGTGTCAGAGTTGGCGTGTGTCTGTGTGGGGTTAGGAATGGCACCACCCGATTTCAGCTACATAAGCAACGGACAGGTAACGCAGTGCGATGCATGTTTGTCTTTCGCAACACATTTTTTGGTTTCATGTTTACAGCATATCACACACCTTCCATAGATAACTATACTATACCATAACCCATCACCATTCTGCACAAATCGTTCCCCAGTATAACAGAGCAGTGCTTTACCGGCATTGATATTAGAGTCGATTACTGGTTTTGCCGGTCCGGTGTACGAGCTTAAACCAAACCTCTTTTATACGCCGAAAACACTTCCGCAAAGGATACAAAGGGATGTCCTTCCAGATGGAACGCTGAGATAAATTTTCACGGGTCATACGCCTGAGGATGGAGGAGTCGAGGAGGCACAAAAAGGAGAAATGAGAATGGCCCATATTGTTCCACTCAGGAGCGGCTGCTGAGTCAACTAGTGACCCCCCAGTGGTACAATTCTGTATTTCATGTCCGCTCCGGTGTTTGGCTTAATCTCGAACCGATTTGAAAATGTTCTCCCCCGCCGAACACTAATAGATAAATGCCAGATGCCTCAGCATGTGTGTCTCTGTTTGTGTAACGTTGTCCTCCATCTCCACAGACTGTAGTGTGTCAGGTGAAGCTGTCCAATGGGTTGATGGTTCACGGTCCTCAGTGCCAATCAGAAAATGATGCCAAGGAGAAAGCTGCCTTCTTTGCCCTCCAAAGACTGGTAAAACACACAAAATAATACTTGCACATAAAACCCCCTAAAGACTGTCTTGCATTAACTTTACAATCCCAACACTCCAATGAGCAGTCTTTCTCTCTTTCTTTCAGACGGTAACCGACTATTGTCACAGCCATGCACGCTGTGTTGCCAACTCGGCGACTAGATTTAGGGACTTTTCAGACCCTCTTTGCGACTTTATTTCAGAAAAGTGACCACTGACTAATGTAGCAACATATTCAGAGACCATCTGGGAAAAAATCGAGAAATGTATTCAAATATATTTTATCGGAATTCATTCCATGCATGCTGCTCAGAGTAATCACAGAATCCGGGATGTCCATTTCTAGTTACAGATGAATGAATTGAAGGCTATCGGAAGCCAGAAACAATGCACAGTTTATAATACTTACCTGCAGCTGGTGAACTAATCACTTGGCTATCCAGACTGTAAGGGAGCATGATTGTGCGTAAGTTGATATTGTAGTTCAGGTTTACAGTTAAAGCTTCTCTGTCTGTGTCCTCATCTGTAGAACTCAGTGGGCTCAGGCTTCCCCCTCCCGCCTGCTCTATACCCAGGAGTGGGTCAGATACGACCCCCACCCTTAGGAGCCATGACCCCCATCTTCAGCCAACAAGGTGTGTTTCTGTCCTATTTCGCATGAATCTCAGTTTCTTAAAGTCCAAGGGGATGTCTTTAAATATCTGTGTTGTCAGTCCAAAACCCAAAGATATAATATTTAATATGATATAAACCATAAAAAAGCAGGAAATGTCCATATTTGATATGATTTTATTTTTGCATGAAAAATGAATCGATCAAAATATTATTTATTGATTATTTGAGGCTTTTTGTGTGCTGTTATTCTCTCCAGGCGGTATGCTGCTGCCTCCCCAGGGTTACGGCCCCGCCCCCATGTGGGGGATGCCGCTGCCTCCTCACCACCTCCAAAACCAGCCCTTCTTCGGAGCTCCAGGAACCTTCCCTGGTGCCCCCCGCCCCCAGCCGGCTACAACACTGCCCATAGGCTCACACAACCAGTTTATTCCGCTACAGGTAGACACGCGCATGTGAACAAAATTGATATTTGTTGACATATTTTGCCGTATTTTTGCTCATGTGTGCCGTATTCCTTCTGATTTAGTTTTTTATGCTGATAAAGTAATACTAGAGTCATGTTGACCTAGCTTTCTGCTTGTCCTTTGACCTTAACAGGTGACTAAGAAGCGAGTCTCAGCCAACAAGAAGAACCAGGATACGCGAGAGTTTTACAGCGCCGCCCACACTGTGTCCAGGAACCAATCGCAAAGAGTCCAGAACCAGCCCTTTGGCGATTCACTCGCTCATGGCGAACCCCAGGGCGGTAAAGCCGACCAGCCGCACCAATATGCTGCCAACAGCCACCCTTCCTCGTCCAGTCCTGGTCTAGTAGATGCCATTTCCGCGGCGACAGCAGCACCGCACACACCCCCTCGACAAAACATCCCGTCGACAGGCCACACCCCCGGCTCCTCCTCCAAGAGAAAGCACAGAAAGCTGGCTGTCAACTTCGAGGCGGCTAAAGTCTCCGAGTGATGAGCTTGTGTGTGTGTGTGTGTGTGTGTGTGTGTGTGTGTGTGTGTGTGTGGGAGAGGGGTGTGTCTGCTGTTTTTAAGCTGCTGTTTTAAAGCCTGACTCAGCATCTCTGATCAAAACCTCATCACTGTGAACGTTTTTTTCACTCAACAATTTTTATGTCGGTAACACTTTCTAGGTGCTCATGTCTATAATGCAATTGATAATTACACTTATAAGAATTAATGAATATTCATAATGCAAAATATAATATATCCTTGGAAAAAAAGCTGTTTTATTTTCATAAAACATAACTAAAATAAACTTTTATGTTATTATAAAATGCTTGAATATTTCTAAGTGCTTATAAATACAACTATACGGTGCAATATGCAGATTATAATGCATTATAATTTGCATACAGCACTGTATAAATGTGTATCACATTATAGACATGAGCATCATAGAAAGTGCAACCTTTATGTCTTATGTTGTGCACAAACTAAATTATTCCCACTTTTAATTCAACACAACATAAAAAAATCTCATAACGGAGTTTTGTCAGTGTAACCTGGGTATTGTAGTTCTACGTACCCTCTGAGACATCGCCTTCTTAAGCTTGTTTGTGGCCAATCCACAGCTGTTTGTTTCTTCTTCTTTGGGTCTAAAAGAGGTTGATGTCACGGACGGATTCCTCCTCTTAGCAGAATTCATTGAAGTCTTTATTTCTTTGAATCCGAACATTAGTGCTCTATTCAGCATACTTAAAGGAATACTACGTTTATTACAGCTTGCGTTTTATTTTTAAAGCTCTGTCTATTATATCAGCTAAGTTTACAATACACTTACCAAGTAATTGCTGAGACAACTGAATGTGGCAACATTGCTGCCCAGAGCAAAAACTAAAGTAAAAAAACAACAACTGTATTTTCCCTCTTACTGCATGAGCATTAAAGTAAGTACATACCTTAAGTGTGCTTAGTGTTGGAGAGGATCTAGAGAAGTGAAACGCTGCCTTAAAAGTGCACCGTCTTCATTAAATATGCATTTTTAGAGAAAATCCAAGTGGCAAAAAGAAATGGATGGTAATTTCCGTAAAACCAAATAATTAGCTCAGAAGGAAGACTAAAAGAACAGGAACTAAAACCTTACTGTAAGTACAAAAAGATGACGATGCAGCAACTTAAACAAATCTGTCTGTGCATTACGAGGGATACAAGGACCGTTGTAGGTTTTGAAAGAGAATGGGGATAGTCTGAGAAAAATCTCAGAATTCCCAAGATTAAAGTCGTACACTTCTGAGAAAAACATATTATTAGAACTATTCAAGCTTTTCTCCTCGTAAATTTGTGATTTAAATCTTAGAACTTTTTTTTTTTTTTTTTCTCTCTCCAATTTTCCACTTTATTCTCAGAATTTCCAAGATTTCTTTCTCAGCATACCCCCTCTAGTCTTGACACCACCACCGTCCATCTACACCTCTTGTGTATGTTGCTCTGGATGTTTACAGCTGAGAGGCTGGAGAGTTTTCACTGACTTGAGTTGCTGCTGGGGTCTGAGTTTTGGACGGCACATTGGGCTCCATGAAGCATTGACTGAGAACACACAGTGCGGATATGTTGAGATGAATCCCACTCCATGGACCTTGGTTGTCAGGAATGTGTACTCTTCATACTTAAGCCTCAGTTTTGCACAACGGTGTCAACTACTTCCTGCTTTTCCTTCTGACTACTTAGTTATTTACATGTTCGTCTTTAGAAAACTAGTTTGACTGCATATAATGCTGTGTTGCCCGTGATTCGTTTTTTTAAAGGGGGTTATTGGTGTATTAATTATGCATAAAAACGCCTTCTATCATAGCTATGCTTGTACATACTGATCAGTTTATGAAGTATTACTTCCATTTGTATCAAAACACATCCACTTTGTCAGGTTTGGATCAGTGGTGTTAATCAGGCCAACGTTGATGTAATGTTTCCCCTTTTTTGTTTTGTGATCGTTTCCCGTCAAGTTTGCCTTTAATTTCCTTCAGACCTTTTGATGCCTTTGCTGCATTTTTATACTTTTATTTTTTTAAATTTAAAGTAAAAAGTTGAATGCACACTGCCTGCAGAACTATGACATGAGAAACAATTGGAATAAAAAAAAACCCACCACATGTGATTATATTGCCAGCGCATAACCCAGACCCAGATTCCAGCCAGTGTTGAGATTGACGGGCTTGTTTTTAATTTGTCTGTTTCATTTTTTATAAACTGGACTTTGTGAAGAAGTCCTTTTTAATTTGTACTGTCACCGTCTGTGAGATTTGTTTTGTTGGACTACAGATTCCACAATCCCTGAGATTGGATTTTGGCAGAAGATGTGGCTGATTTTACACAGTTGCAAAAAAGAAAGGGAAGAAAACATTTTTCTTTTTTTTGCTTCCACTAATGTATTTTTGAGATTAGACATTTTTTCTTGTGAATATGGGTGCTCATGCCGTTGTTTATTACTATTTTTAATGTACTTTTCACATCTTAAATTGTAATAAAACCCAACAATTGGAAATCTTCACACAATCTTTAAAATCCTGACTATTTGATTGTTTTTGTTCTTATTGTTTTTGTATCTGTGTAAATGCAGCCAAAGAGCATTGTAGCACGTATGTGATGGATACGGATATATCTAACACATTTATATTTACATTACTACCCCACTAATTCCAGTGTCTCTAAGATGCTTTTGGGAATGTTTTCAAAGCTGTCGGGCCATTTAAAATTCTGGGCTTTATTGTACGCATCTGGATTTATTTACACACACACAAAATCTCTTCATTTTGATCTTTTCTTTTTCAAGCTATGAAATGTCACAATGTTTGTGGTGCAGCTACAGTGCTGGGAGCAGCTGTAGCGACTAATGAAGTGTCTTTTACTTTGTCCTTGTTTTGAGGCACGCGGGCTTCCAGTGTGTTTGTGGTGTGGTTGCTGTTTTAAAGTACAGAATTCTCAACATGAAGAGATATTGATTTGCTGTTTTGATCCAGGAATGTGCTGTACATATCCATTTAATAAAGTCATTTGTTTTGTTACAACATGGCTGCTTCTTTCTGCTCTCTGCCAGTTCTTTTTTTCCCCCACATTCTTTAATTATTTATTCTTTACACACAATTCTATCCACGCAGGTCTTTGGTGTGGTATGACCAGTAGTTTATGGTGGCTAATGTTTGGAGACATTAGATACAACTTGTCATTTAAATGAAATTACTGAGGTAGCTCAGTGACTTCATGTTGCTACTTTTACATTTAGTAGCATATTTTGTAATGGCTTTTTGTTGCCACAGAAAGTTACAAAGGCACATAAAACGACAAATATCATAAATCAAATAAAGTGAAACAAGATAATGGATCACTGATCGCGGCTTAAGGCCCCGATGTCATTAGTATTTGAATGTTAGCCTCACGTTTTATGTGTTTTCTAATTCCATTAAAATCTTTTCTCATTTTGCATGTGATCGCTAAAAGGGCAGAATTACTAGACCTACTGCAGAAACTTAAGATCACTTCATATCGGCCTGCTGTATTCAAACGTGAGTTTTTTTAACTGCTAATTAAAACAACATTTGGGATTAACATCTTTAGGTTTTGATGGATAGAGTAAAGGAGTCACCACATAAAAAAAACACAAAATAAGACATTTATTCAGTGAGCACCAGTACAGTCAGTACAAATGTTTTCTTTCCTCAGAAGCTCAAGTTTAGTTTGAACAGTAAATCATAATCAGACATCAGGAAAACTACCACTTATTCGAAATCTAAACATTTCAAATACTTTTGTTTTTACAGGCAGAACACTGGAACTACTTCTCACTTAACGCTTAGTGAGAGAACATCTTCAGCCGTTTAGTGTGCGTCATACAAAACCTACCTCTACAGAGTAAAAAACAAAAACATTTGGACAATAACAACACACACATATATATACTGTATATACACATGTTCCAACTCCCTAGATTTTCACACTGTGTCCTGCTACTGTATAAATTAATACAAAATGTGATTTCGACTCTAATACTAACACTAAAGCACTAATAATGTTAACACTAGTTCAAATCATATATTGCAAGCAGCAGGTCTAAAGTTCAGTAGGAAACAGGAAACAAATAGCTGCTTTGGACTTGAATTTGTAAAGACAATCAATCTTTAATATTGGATTATGGGATGCCAAATAGTAATGCATTAAAATGAAAAACAATGGCAACACAATGTGAACAAAGCTGGTAAGTCAACTTGTTTTCAACAGGGGGCGCCATACTGCGATCACGAATTAAGCCTTTGATATTATGTACTGTCTCCTACATTTGTAAGCAAGCTAAGCTTCGTGATAAAGTCTTAAGTCTTATGGATTAAGTCATTTCTTTTTCTTGCACGACTAATTCCACGGAAACCCTGAGAGGCAAAAGAGAAAATACATTTCTGGTGATCCATTTTCTAAGTCTGATCTAAATAGTTTTCTCTACTGTGTTTAGGACTTAAGAACAGGTGAAAAGGTTTTGCTAGCATGATCTTTCTAAGTTCTTCTTCTTCAAAAAATGTCTTAAAAAACAGTGGGTAGTTTTGGCATGTGAAGTTTTATTTGTTGTTGTAGTACTCACTTTGGCCACAAGAGGCTGAAGTGCACCACTACTTCATGTTTGAAATAAATAGGACTAAAAGCGTTCATGTTTTCTTCCAGGTGAGTTTTCATTTTCTCCATGCACTCTAACCACAAGGTACATATATTTAGTGTTAACAAGCTGTAATATTACCGTCAAGGCTTTGTTTTTGGCTAGAAATGTATTTTAATCCAATTTAGAACATTGTGCAATTCAGCCTCTTGTGGCCAAAATGAACAGCAAACATTCAGTAAAACTTTTTTTTTGCTTGTTTTCACTTTTTTTCCCCCACTTGAGTCACAGATGAAAACAAAATTAAGGAACTTTTTTTAAGATTAAGATTATCCTTTTTTCCCAACCTAAAGAGAAAACTATTTAAATCAGACTTGACCTAGAAAATGGATCACCAGGATGTTCTTATTTTCTCACTTGCCTCTCAGGGCTTCCGTACTAATCTCTTTAACATATATATTTTTAATATCCGTAGCTTTAACAATTAGAGAGACGATTTTAGTGGTAAAATGTTTTTGGTAAAATCCAGCCAGTGTTTTTTGGCCTGAAAAAAAAAGAAGAAGAAAGAAACATAAGCGATGCTGTGATTGGTTGACTTTGCTAAGAGGAAGTCCTTTACATATGGTGAATTTACATCTAAAATATGACAGGAACACTGTTGGACACTGATGTCTGACATTAGCGGGTCACTCACAAAATATCTCATTACATGTGTACAGTATGTTTTCCAAATGTTTCACATTGTGCTCATCATACTTAAAATGTAAGACTGGTGATAGTCTAGATTTCTCTGTGTTAACAAATCCAACTTAAAGACAAAAATCAAGAATTAATTAATCTTATTAACAAATAGTGTGTGTATATAACGCCTGTCATATATCTTGTTTCTCTGTGCCATAGAGCTCCATTGTTGTCCAAAAACAATTAAAAACCCAACAATGAGCCATTCTGTTGCACTCGGTGACATGTTGCTTCACTACCATAAATACACACACTGTAGTTTATTTTGATTCAATCCCACTTACTGTCCTGCTGCCGTGAATACAGTGTATTAATCCACCACTGAAAATAGTCCCAAACAAATGCACTATTTCCTCCTGTTTGAGTAACGTTTTCTAAAAAACTACAGTGACCAGCTGTTTTTTGTCTTTTCATGGGGTTTGTTGACAATATCAGAAATAAAGAATGTTGAACTAGAAATCATCACCCTAAATGACTCACACCTGATTATTTCATTCCTTGCATAGCAAACTGTAAGTCTGTTCTACAGCCTTTCTTTTCATAACATTGATACACAACACTTCTGAACTACACTTCTACAACTGTCATGTTCAGAAAGGAAATGGACCATTTTTACCCAAAATTCTGTTCCATGGTGCCATTTACTAACAATCATAAATCACGCTGTATATTTTACATCACAGCTAACCATTTTACCGTTGTGTTTAAGACTTTTTATTGTATGTTTTACTGTTCTAAACAGCCAGTGGTTTTCATTCCTTTATATGAAAATAATTTGGCAGATTTGTGTTTAATCCATCACAGTGAACACCAAGTCTACATTATTTTTGTCAGACTATGTTGTAGTTGTGAGGTAATGCAATGCACACTTTGAAAAAACGGCATCACCATGCAACAGTAACATAACACTGAAAAAATATATGTAAAATGTTGACTTGATACTGTAAGCAAATGGATGGAAACCAATGGCTGCATACTACCAAATAAAATATAAAACTATGACATACATTGGACAATGATCAACAAAAATGTAAAGTATAACAGATATGTTGTTAAAAGAATACTTCACCCATAAAATGACCATTTGTATATCAAATCAACCTCGAGTTACTTTGGATTCTTGAAGAAAACTGTGAATAAAGAATAAAAGAAATGGATAAAAGTCTTGATGAATTGAAGTAAATAGGGGCCGTTTACAAACTCACACACAACACAGTATGCTCAATGCTTCCCGAATACATGCATTTCTGCTAAAAGGAAAAGGAAAAGTTTTGTTCAAGATTTCAAAGTAACACAGGATGAGTAATTGATATACAAATGTTCATTTTGTGGGTGAAGTATTCCTCGAAGGGGGTCAAACTTGCACTGGAAAGGTTAAATTCTTCAGTTCTACTCAGATCAGCTTGTGTCAGTACCTGATATCCAGAGTCATCCCTCACTTCAACAACACTGTAAATCGCAATGTCCTGTGTGATGCGGCTGTGCTGTTACATGTTCATAATGATTACAAATAATTAGGGACGGATGCGTGGCAACATTATCAAGTGTTGGGTTACGCATTGGCACGAAAGATGAAACTAAACAAAGTGAAAGGAACTCAAACGTGTGTGCATGTGTTCATTTTTCTCTGCCGCATGTCATCGTGTGTGTATTTTATCTGCACGTGTGAAAAAAAAGTGCCTTTTTTTGTCTGTGTAGTTGAGCGTAATTTCCATGCAGCGATATGTCATCATGTCTGTGGGCCTGCATCTGTTTCCCATTCAAATTCAAATGCATGTGCACTGTGTCACATTTTCTACTCTGCACTTTCAGCACGCCTGCATGTGTGAGAGTGTGTGTGTGTGTGTGTGTGTGTGTGTGTGTGTGTGTGTGTGTGTGTGTGTGTGTGTGTGTGTGTTTTGCTCTGGCTCCTCAGGTCCTCTTTTGATGCTTGTTCCCCACATATGTGTTCTCTATGCACAGCACTATGTAGTGGTTGGAGCAGGAGCGTGTGTGCTGTCCTAAGAGTCGTCCCGTCTGCAGCAGCGCAGCTTGGCCCGTCACCGCAATGTCCGCCGTCCTCCACGCCTCGCAGTAGTTCGTGGTCAGACGGATGCCCACTGTGTTGGAGCCGTGCCATACCAGCTTCTCCGGCCTGGGGGGAGAGGGGAGAGGAGGGAGATTACATAGGCTGCCACTGTGCTAAATCCGTTTTAAAAGTCATCTAAATTGATTTTCAAAGTATTCTGCTGTTTCATCGACACAATAAAACCAAAAATCTTTTATTATTTGAAATGAAACAATCTCCTGGCTTCTCACACCAGACCCGGAGCGGACCCTAACCCTAACTGAGAAAGTAAAAGAACTAAATGAGTTGCCATGATGACGCACATGTCTATATTGCATTATAAACATACTCATAATGCGTTATGATCTGCTCGTAGCCTCCTCGACATCATCTGGATTATAAAATTGCTGGATTACACTGGTTTTGACTCCTCTACACCACCATGGAGATCATCAAACGTGTCATATGGATTGCTCTGGTTTTGTTTGTCTGCTCTCCCTTCCATTGTTGTGCTTTTTTTATCCCTTGTATTTTGTAAGGTGTTCTTGGGTGTCTTGAAAGGCGCCCCAAACAAAATGTATTATTATTATTATTATTATTATTATTATTATTAATAATAATTATAGTTATAAGCACAATATAAGTCACATTGGTCTCATGAAATCATTGATTTTGATGATTTCCTTAGCCTCCACACAATACTTTACCTTACACACACACACACACACACGCACACGCACGCACACACACACACACACTCTCTCTCTCTTACTCACCATGCTGAATCAGTCATCACATTGCGTCCATCAAAAGAGTAGATGGGTGTCGACGGGTTAAATGTGCCTCCATTCCCAGAGAAGATGGACATCCAACTACTGAACAACACTTCACCCTGAGAGGAGAGAAGAGGAGAGATGGATAAATCTCAACAGTAAACACATCATCTCTTAGGATTGCCGAGTGTAACATTAAACCTGTAGGAACACAGTGGGTGACATGCCTTAACTCCAAGTGATGAGACAACTTTTAACATGAGAAAAACATTACCTGCTTCCATTTTTTCTTTTTTTCTTAGGATGAATCTGTATTATCTTTATATAAAACTGGAAATGTAAATATAACGTTGTCCTCACCCTGAAGTTAACCACAGGCATATCCGTGCGGTCCGCCTTCCTCACGATGGTTGCCAGGTCCTGGAGGTGTGAGGACAGGAAGGCCCTGTAGGTGGCTGTTAGGCCCATGGAGCGTGCCTGCTGGTAGCACTGGAAGTCTGCCCCCCGGATGCCACGCATGTCCCCTTTCAGCGGGGTGTTCAGTGCTACCATATGGAGCTGGGAAAGAGAAAAACACAGAGGTGAGGAGAAGATGTACTTGGTCCTAATCTGAAATCCTGAAACATTATTCATCCCAGATCTGGCAGGAGTGAGGCGAGTACGGCTGTTGTTGGGCCAAGAGATTTTAGCTTGCTGGGTCAGATGTATGTGTGCATGTATGTGTGTGTAAGTACGTACATGTGTTTGTTACACTTACCCCAGGTACAGCATTGAAGGTCTGTGGTAATACATTATAACTGGGTTGATATCCTCTGCTGCTCTCTTGAAGCTCCTTTTCAACAGAAACATGAATTAGTTAAAGATTTTTAATTTTAAGGTTCTAAATGCTAGTATATTTTTAAAGGTGTTTCCAAAGAAGCCCTGACGGCAAGTGAGAAAAAATCAAATCTAAATAGTTGTCTCTCATGAACAGGTGAAGAAAAAGTTTTTGTCAGGATAATCTTTCTAAGTTCCTTCAAAAGGTTCTACTACAGAGAATCTACACAGAGTTTTAGATCACAACTGGAGCTGGTCTTATCAGATTTGGTATCGGGAGTCGATTACAGTTTCCTGCTGTGGCTCTTCTGTTAGTGCATGTACAGTGTGTGTGTTTGTGTGTGTGTATGTGTGTTTGTGTGTGTGTGTGTGTGTGTGTGTGTGTGTGTGTGTGTGTGTGTGTGTGTGTGTGTGTGTGTGTGTGTGTGTGTGTACCTGGCTGTGGATCCTTTGTGGTCGACTCAACTCTCCTGTTCTGCTGAGGGACTGAGATGTCGCTGAGGAGGAAGGTCCAGGATGGATCAACTCTCCAAGCTGAAAGAGGACACACATACAGAGCCTGGTTAAGAGCTATGATCCAATGTTGTCAAGTCCACTTATTATCAATCTATTATTATTTTTCGGCTTTTTGCCTTTATTATACAGGTAGGACAGAAAAGGGGAGAGAGGGGGGATGACAACCTCGGACACTTTAATTTAACTTTAAGTTAAATGACACTTTAGGGTGCTTTCACAAGCGAACATTTATTCAGTTTTAATTTAACTCTGGTGATGATCGTTTGGGAAGTTGTGAATGCAAAACAAGTGGTCCGAGACCACTATGTCATAAAAAAGTCATAGTATAGTACAGGGGTGTCCAAACCTTTTTCACTGAGGGCCACATACAGAAAGATATACGAAGGGCTGGGCCACTCACTCGAGGTGAGGTATATTGCCAAACAAAAATATCTATTAAATGTAGGTAAATTATGCTTTATTGATGCTTGAATATGCTCCATCACAGCTTTATATTAATGAGGTTTCATTTATGTTGTAACAATAAGGGTTTGCAGCTCATTCTCAAAACAGAAGCATCAGATTGCTTCTTAGTCAGTATGGTGATCCTCCTTCACAGCCCTGTATAAAGGGGGAACAATGAGGGAGAAGGGGATGGATATATATCCAGCTTGTTAAACAAATAAGTTATTGGGCTTGTTAGCACATCAACTAACGTTAGTTAGAAAATGTTATCAACTTTAATTGACTGAATTTATTGAAAAATTGAGCTTATTAACATGAATACTTTGTAATATATGTTTTAACTTGCCTATAATGGGAACAGCGTTGCACTCAATGGGAGCAGTGATACTGCGCTTTGGACTAAAGGATGCTGCAGGTCAGGAGTAAGTTTGGTGGTTGAGATACGAAGGACATCACAGAGATGCTGCCGCACATTTTGGTTCTCAATCTGCTTTTGTTAACAAAGAAAATGTTTGCTCACATAATGTTGAGCCTAACATACTCATCGTTCTTTGAGCGTGACGTCTCATCAAAGGAAACCTTTCCAAGCTCCAGTAGAAGTCGGGGAGGGAGAGAAGCTGATGTTGATTCTTCAGGGAATTATCTTATATAATTATTATATATAAGTTCTAATTGCAGACTCTCTTAAACTTCTTCTGCATTCATCAGGGAGTCGAGAACAGTTCGATTTCTTTCACAATGATAAGGTGAGAAGGTTATCGGGCGGTGGAAGGAGCACTTTGAGGAACTCCTGAATCCGACTGACACGCCTTCTATGGTAGAGGCAGAGCTGGAAGCTGATGGGAGATCATCGTCAATTTCCCTGATGAAAGTCACTGAGGTAATCAAACAACTCCACAGTGGCAAAGCCGCAGGGGTTGATGAGATCCGTCCAGAAATGCTGAAGGTTTTGGGTGTTGAGGGGCTGTCTTAGTTGACACGCCTCGTCAACATTGCGTGGAAGTCTGGGACAGTGCCTAAGGGTTTGGCAAACCGTGGTGGTCCATCCATCCATCCATCGTCTACCGCTTATCCTGGGTTGGGTCGCGGGGGCAGTAGCTCCAGTAAGGAACCCCAATCTTCCCTTCTCCGGGCCACATCCTCCAGCTCCGACTGGTGGATCCCGAGGCATTTCCAGGCCAGTGAGGAGATATAATCTCGCCACCGAGTCTTGGGTCTTCCCCGGGGTCTCCTCCCAGCTGGACGTGCCTGGAACACCTCCCAAGGGAGGCCCCCAGGTGGCATCCTTACTAGATGCCCAAACCACCTCAACTGGCTCCTTTCAACGTAAAGGAGCAGCGGCTCTACTCCGAGTCTCTCACGGATGGCTGAGCTTCTCACCCTATCTCTAAGGGAAACACTAGCCACCCATCTGAGAAAACCCATTTTTGCCGCTTGTACCCGTGATCTCGTTCTTTTGGTCATGACCCAGCCTTCATGACCATAGGTGAGGCAGGATAGAAGATCGACCGGTAGATTGAGAGCTTTGCCTTCTGGCTCAGCTCTCTTTTCGTCACAACGGTGCGGTAAAGCGACTGCAGTAGCACCCCCGCTGCTCCGATTCTTCGGCTAATCTCTCGCTCCATTGTGAGCGATAAGATCCTCAGGCCACCGAACTCCAACTCCTCCACGACTACGCCTCGATATCCTGCCCATGAAAATCACGAACAGGATTGGTGATAAAGCGCAGCCCAACATTCACTGGGAACGAGTCCGACTTACTGCCGCGTATCCGGACACAACTCTCGCTTTGGTTGTACAGGGAGTGGATGGCCCTCAGAAGTGACCTCCTCACCCCATACTTCCGCAGCACCTCCCACAGTATCACCTGGGGGACCCGGTCATACGCCTTCTCCAGATCCACAAAACACATGTAGACCGGATGGGCATACTCCCAGGCCCCCTCCAGGATCCTTACGAGAGTGAAGAGTTAGTACATTGTTCCACGACCAGGACGGAATCCGCATTGTTCCTCTTCAATCAGAGATTCGACTACCGGCCGAACCCTCCTTTCCAGTACCTTGGAGTAGACTTTACCAGGGAGGCTGAGAAGTGTGATACCCCTGTAGTTGGCACACACTCTCTGGTCCCCCTTTTTAAATAGGGGAACCACCACCCCGGTGTCGGTGGCCCGACAGCGAGCAACTGGTGGCCGGGTTTGCCACGGAGCCCGGTCGGGCACAGCCCGAAGAAGCTACGTGGTGCCTCCCATCCATCCATCCTGTGGGCCCACCACTCATGCAAAAAACCACTGGGGTGGGTGCGCTGTCACACGGGTCATCCGTCATCCAGGTCATCCCAGGACTCGGTGGAGAGATTATATCTCCTCGACTCGGAATCCCCCAGTTGGAGCTGGCGGATGTGGCCCGGAGAAGGGAAGTTTGGGGTTCCTTACTGGAGCTGCTGCCCCCGCGACCCGACGATGGATGGATGCATTCATCAGGGGGTCGAGACCAGCTCGATTTCTTTCTCAATGATAGAAAAATATTGATAGTGCTGACTGAATTCTGTCATGAGAAATGTGATCACAGACACATATTTGCCCTTTTTATCAGAAAGGTTGGCCTTGACAGCATGGGGAAGTGCGCAACATTGAAGTTGCGTAGTTGTGTCTCAAAGAGACGGAGCTTCACACAGAATGCTTTCATGTGTGCAGTAGGCTCTTGTTCAGTATTGAGATTACCAGTAAGATCAACTAAAAATGCCAGGCCTGCCAAACATGGAGGGCCACTCAGCTCATGAAGAGATCGGTCCCTCTCTTTCAAAAACAGGTCGATTTCTGATCTCAGGGAATAAAACCACAGCAGCACGGAGCCATGACTCAGCCAGTGCACATCAGAATTGTAGAGTACGTCCCCGTATTCAGCATCGACATCAGACAGGAAAGCTTGAAATTCTCTGTGGTAAAGTCCTCGTGCTTGAATTATGTTGTGCCCTTTAGACTCCTAAGACCAAGCAGCTCTTCCGTAACGCAAAAGTTATCGTCAACTCCTCGCAAAAGAAATGAACAGCTGTGCGGTGTCTGTCGCATCTGTGCTCTCATCACATGCAATTGAGTACAAATCTAAAGCACAAGCTTTATCTGACACTTGATGTTTTAAGTTAGCTGACAAGTCAAAACTGTGTTTCTTTGTTAGAACTAAGAAGTACAATATATTCATGCGCAAGTTTCTATCTGGGCCATATTCCATTATACTTTTAGAATTTGCTGTGGGCCAATTAAAAATGGACCATGGGCCGCATTTGGCCCGCGGGACGTAGTTTGGACACCCCTGGTATAGTATGTCAAATAATGTCATAGGAAGACATAGGATATTATTTCATAAAAATGTCAATACAAAGTAACAGTATAGTATGTCAAAAAACGTTCATAAAGTCATGATATTGTATGTCAAAAAGGTCATACTATGTTGTATGTTAGAAAAAGTGTCACACACAAAATACACACCTGGATCTTGCGCCAGCCATTGCGTGCTCTGATGTACAGCTCTCCTCCTTTCTCAGAAACGTAGGCCAATGTTCCCTCTGCAGCCCGTTGAGTCTCTCTGCTTAGAGCATGGCTCGTCTTATACGTAGTCACCTGAATATACACAACATCACAGTATTATACTGGCAATATTTACTGGTAATAGTAATTTGATCAATTTACTTAATAATAACACAAATCATGGTAGAATTAGGCAGACAATGTTAATAGATTCACAAAAACATCTAAAAAACAAATTGAGAACTTCAGAACATGATTAAAGGAGTTGTGTGTACGATTAAAGGGGATCTATTGTCAGAAATGGACTATAATATTGCAATCTGCAACCTCACCACTAGATGCCACTAAATCCTACATACAGCTCCTTTAAATGATAGTATCTATAATATATGTATTGTAGTGTACAAGACAGCCATAGATAAGAGAAAATACAGCAGACCAGGGGTAAAATGCCTTGCTCAATGGCAGGTATCTTACCGGGTTGGCATATCCAGGTGATCCTGTTGGGCCAGGAGGACCAGGAGGGCCGGGGACATTGACATCTGATGATGACATGTAAGAAATATATAAATATACATGACACCATTCAGCCTCGTGTAATACGTGAGATCTATAACTTTTAGGGATATAAGCTGAGGTCTCTATCTTTCTCCCGCCTTCACATACCTGAGCCATATGCAGGTGCATATCCTGGGGGTCCAGCAGGGCCAGGGGACCCTCGGGAACCAGGTCGTCCGAACCCAGGGGCTCCAGGCTGGCCCACAGAACCAACAGGTCCTTGAGGACCCACGATGGACTCACCTTTTGGACCCTACAGGAACATTTAAAAGGACAAATTCATATGTTAATTCTTCACTGTATTGTGTTAGCTCAACTCAATAAACAATAAACTCACAACATTAGCAAATTTCACGTGATCCAACATTCCAATACCTCAATAATTACTAACTAATTGGAACAGTATTTTCAGGATATAGCTCATTATTATTATAACTCACCACAAGTCCTGACCTCCCAGGCAGTCCTGGAGGACCAGGCAGACCGCCGTCACCCTTTTCTCCCTTCTGACCTTGGTATCCCTGATCACCTCTAGCACCCTGAGAGATCCACAAAAAAAGATACAAACATACTGAAGGTCAACCATGTGCCATTTAAAGATAAGATGAGGAGTATCTAGAAGCTTATTTCATTGTCAATATCGACTACTTCCTTTGATTTGTTCACTCTGAAACTAGCTCACCCAGGTTAGCAAGGGTGGATGAGAATCAAGTTAATTTATACAATAGATGGTAAGTACATTTTGTTTTAAGCATGTTTTTTCCGCTAGCCAATATAAGCAATAATATCACAGTTAACGTGAATTACGGATGCAACTTGCTAACCAAGCAACCAAATATGGTCACTTCTGGCTTAAAAAAAACAAGATGGCAACAGCTATTGTACTCATGTCTGGGCACTGGGCAAGCAGCGTATTGTGCAGGGGTCGAGAACCTTTTTGGCTGGGAGAGCGGGGGGGTTCACCTCTCCTCTCCTCCGCTCTGTCTCTGACTGCTGGTGTGTGCACTCCTGTGTTTGTGTTGGGAGCGAAGCCCATATATGGCGAAGCCCATATATGGCGAAGCCCATATATGGCAAAACCCATATATGGTGTCATCGAAATAGCCATATATGGCCATATATGACCCCTGGTATAATGGTTTAAAACTGAACGTAGCTGCCTGCTGCTGGTGATGAAGCTCATGACAGCGGTGAAAGTTAACCAAAACAGTAAAGATGAGAGCTATAAAACCAAAACAAAGAGCTGAGACATGCTAAAATGCTCCATAGAGCTGAGGGGAACTACAAAGTCAGGTTACAATTCTCTGTGGGTTTGTCACTGCTTGTGTCCCCCTTTACATATCATATAGTAATTTGATCCACAGTTCATATAAAATATTGATCAGTGCACCTTCAACATTACATGAATCCTGCTGGATAATTTAGGCCTTTAGTTTAAGACTGGGCTGATGCTATGTCTTTGGCATTTTTTCTGACCATGTCAGCATTACATCCATAGTGTATGATGAATCAGTACTCACCACAAATCCCTCTGGAAACACGGGTGCTGAAAAGAAAAAGTATGGTACATCAAAGATACAAGTTCTGGCAGTCATTTACCATTAATTTCTTTTTTTTATTGTAATTTTCTTTTTACGCAAATGCAAATGGGGACCAAGATGTTCGGTAAAAGAAAGAAAGTAAATGGCAGTAAATGAGAGTTGTAAAGGTCTTACCAAGTGTGCCCGGCTCTCCAGGTATTCCCTCATCTCCTTTGTCTCCTTTAGCTCCAACTGATTCTTCCCATGTCCCTGACTGCTACACACACAAACACACACTCATTAAAATGACATGGATACCAGTATGTATGTTTTTTTTCTCACGTTTGTGACAGCAGGCAAGTGCAGACTGCTGAATACATCGATTGAATTAATTTTTTAACATCTGTAAAGAATGTTAAAAATGGTAAAATGTAGGTTATAATAAAACAAAATAAAGACACAAATGTCAATAGTTAAAACATCGCTGTCAGCACTGCAACAACACATGTTATTAACAAGGGATTCATGCTTGAGATAGCAGCACAACCAACCCTCTCTTGGCTGTGGCAGTTAAAATACAAAAGGTTAGGGAACAGAGTTAAAACAGGTATTTTTACAAAACAGATCTGCATTAATACATGATGTTGATTTTAAACTGTTACTGTTTTTTTTATGGGTGAATGTGCTTTACAGAAAGTTATTGTCAATGACTTCCTGGAGGCCACACCGTAACTTGACCACCGTGTCCTTACGTCACATTGATAGATATCTATAGCATCTTGCAAATAACTCAAAAGTAAATTGGTATATTAAAGAGTGTAAAAGCAATAGATACAATCTGCTGCCTACAATCATAGGAAAAATGTCAAACATAGCCCTCCACTCCCTTCCTCAGTATTACATATCACTATACTCAACTGTCAGCTTGTGAGGATTTGTACACATCACAAATTATGCATTTGATGTTGTCTCCAAAAGACAGACAAATCTCAAATTTGTATTACATACACTAATAGAGTATCAATACAAAATCATAACCAATTTACTGTAAACTCTCTGACTACTTCCCCTGTTTACATAGGAGGTTTGACAGTGACAGGAAATGAGAGAATTCATGACAGTTGTTTTTGGAGTTTAAATAATTAATAGACATAATGAGATTTAAAATGTATCTCGTAGGCCAAATCTGTAGGCCGTAAATACCTGCTCTTTCAGATAAAATAAAAATCAGATTAGATGTGACCTACTGTACATTGAATCATCATTTTCAAGATTCTGATTCCCCATACAGTCATCAATCAGGTTAAAGTTTAGAGATACATTTTTATACATTTATGGAGGAGCCCATCACCACACCAAAAATATAAAAAAGTGACATTCACCGAATTTCCTCTTCCCTGAGATGATGAGGACGGTAAGGACAGACGATGCAAGAAGGATTCAGACATAGACCCTTTTTAACATCCGGCATTAACATTCGTTATGTGTGATCAGACTGGATTTAACCAAGACACATGAAATCTTGGTGCAAATGAACCTAAGATGCACCAAAGATCAGACCAGCCCAATCACATTTACAGGTGGCTAATGCATTCTTACTCTATATCTACAACTACTTACAATATTTATTGCGTGTAGATCCAAACACAAATATGTGTCATGTAGGTAAAATACATTACATGAATTACATATCTAGATACAACCTGCATTTAAGAGGAATGTTAACACCTGATGGAATAAGGCCAAACCCACAGATAATGTAGCCTTTTTTAGGAACATTAGGACAAAAAGAGGAGAGGAGATGAGAAAATGAAGGGAGGTAAAAGAGGGGGGTGGGGGGGAGGGGGAGAAATGGGGTGCTGTTTATAGCCCAGACCAGAGAGCTGCCATGCTGCTACACCCACACACCAACAGAACCAGCGGATGGTCCAATTTCAAAGTGAAACAGACCAATCAGATGGTCCCACTCCGACTTACTCGTCCCATTTTGCAGTGCGGTCTGGGGCGCACGGGAAACACTGTCTTTAAAATTCAAAGAAGAGCAGCATAATCAGACTAAATGAGTCAAACACTGTACTGAAGATGAGTGAATGAATTAAGACAAAAAACACACACAAACAAACTGGCTTTTGAAAAAACATTATAGATCCCAGTGAAAACTGGTGCCAAAGTCCCAACTTTTCAAATTCTAGTACACATCCACATGCATACATGAGGTTCAACGATGTTCTCTGGAAGCCAAACCTGTTATAATATTGCATATTATCAATAAAAACAAGTTTCCTGCCATTGAAATGTATTTGAATGCACTTGTTTTGAACTATAAGTCTTTAAGATTTAGTGGCATGTAGTGGTGAGGTTGCAGAATGCATCCAACTAACTACCTTTCCGCTCACCCC
Organism: Cottoperca gobio; assembly: GCF_900634415.1. NCBI lineage: Eukaryota > Metazoa > Chordata > Actinopteri > Perciformes > Bovichtidae > Cottoperca > Cottoperca gobio. Next base: position 16,934,975 of record NC_041371.1, read on the forward strand.
TACCTAAATGTGAATGTCCTTCTCTAAAGACAGTGTTTTCAATTTGTCCATTCTGAGCTACTGTAGAAAAATGGCGAAAGAGGTAAAAGAGGACCCAAAAAGGGCTCATTCTAAAATAGCGAAAACTCAATTTCAAGTGATAATACGCTAATGAAAACATAGTTATGACTATTGTAGTGCCTAAGTCTAAACTTAAAGTCAATTTAAAGGTTAATAGTTGACGCACTCACCGTAGCATCGCTTAGTAGTGTCTAGTAAAATAACATATTCTAACTTTTAAATGTTTTGCTCACCCGAAGAACAAAAGTCACAGTTACTGGACTAATTTATACATACATACATTTAACTCTAGAAATAGCATCTCCAAATATTTTATTCCATATCTGCCAATAAATCCCCCTAAATCCTACACACTGGTCCTTTAAGATATTCCTAACATATATCTGTGCTGTGTATCATCATGTCCCAATTCACCAACTGAAAATGGCAAATTAGAGAAATAAAAAACTACAGATGGAAACTTACTCCTTTCAGCCCAATTATTTTTCCTGGATTTCCCGGTGGGCCCGGAAGACCTCGAGGTCCCTGAGAGAGAGAATATTTTTCACGTCAGTGTCACTATCCTATCTCAGTCAGAGAGCGGGCAGTTTCAAAGTGAAGTGAAAACTAAGTTAAGGGACAATCCTTGATCATAACGTAAACAAAAGGGTCACCCCGCCACCAAAATTATAAACTGAAGATTGAAACATGCTGGCTGTCATAGATCTGTTTACATCAACGTACATATACACATATCCGTCTTAAATGTTCAAATGCATTACAGATTTTTTTCCTTCCTTTTCTTTTCCTCTTACCGGTAGACCGACAGAATCTGCTTTGTCACCTTTCCTTCCAGGCAAACCAGATCGGCCCTACAGGAAGAGAAAGAATGAAACCCATCAGTATTTGTGAAACACAAAAAAAGGGGTGCCTTGTATAATGTTTGCCAAGCAAAAAGTGAAGCCAATGCAGAAGTGCCTTTCCGGCTAGCAGGGTGCAAAAATAAGTCTGATTGTATAGAGGTCTATGAGAAAATGACGCTGCATCGCACTTGATTTATTACCTCTGTAAACATTTTTGTAATGGGTTTATGGTCTCAATTGCTAGTCTCAAGCCTTCTTTAATACATCAATATGTTCATTTAATAAATTATGGACCGATTTAGAGAAATAATTACGATAAAGTTCCTCTCGTGTCACTTCTGGTTCCAAAAAAATCAAGATCTACTGAGGTTCTGGTACTGTATATTAGATGTGGATGTTGTCACTGTGATGTCACTCATTGGTTTGTGGATCCATCTTGACACTATCTACCTACAAATATAATCTTAATTTCCTGACAAATATACAATAAATACAAGGTACTTACTGGGCGACCGGGGAAGCCATATTCTCCTTTTTGTCCAGATGGTCCTATCGGGCCCTTAAACAAACAAAAACACAGTGATGTAAAGAAAAAATAATTATAGTTCTTCACTAAGCAGTTTTCCCAAGTAGTGATGAAATGTGAACTCACCATAAGTCCTGAAGATCCAGGGAACCCACGGTCACCCTATGAAATGACAAGGTACAGCAAAATGTGACATGAGAATATGATGAGGGTGTTGCATTAGATTTACATTAATGACAGTAATACACATGTTTTCAAAGACAGCTTGTTTCTCTGCCTGTATGTTTGAATTATCATTTTTAATTTTGTATTATTATATTTATTATTGCCATCTTCACAAAAACACAGAGTTGCTCCTGACTCAAGTCCCCAGAAAGCTGAGCTCCATTGTTTTTATTAGGGCTTAGAATCTAAAGAGAGTTGTGTCACACTTGTTATTGTTACAATCTACAGCACTTGCACTTTCTAGCAATAACTACAACATCGTAGGTAATTGAGGTACACTACAAGTGATAATAAAATTGATCATTTTGATCATGACTTCTGCATGGCAGGAGGGGTAACAGTGGGTTTTAATATTTCAATTTAGATAAATGAACAACTACCATATAAACGTTGCTAATGTATCAACAAACAGTAAAGTTGGCATTCAATATTGATATCCAATGTTCAAATTCTCCTCCTGTGTGCTTATCTCATCCAGTGACTCGGACGTGTTTGTTGACTGGCTGGCTGACTGACTGCTGTTGATATACTACTGTGCAGGTAGACCTCGACCAAAGTGAGGTGGAGGTGGTGTAGGGATGAGGGTGAGGGTCTATCATGAAGGGACTAAAGCATGAAAATTACCATTAAGGTTTCAGGTTACATTATTAGATGCATCATCTTATTGTCATCGACCACGGTAAGCTACTGGGTACGATAAGGTCGAGTCAGATAGAGGTAAGGGGTCTCCTGTCTGGTACCTTGATGCCTTTGGGCCCCTGGGGGCCTTTTGGCGATGATAAGAGTGATCCATCAGCAGCAATGGTCACCCCTGGCTCTCCCTTCTCTCCCTGTTAGTGCATAAAAACAGAAGTTTAATGTTATTTATATTTTTCTGCATAGACAGTATTAACTATTACATGTCTGAACATTTTGGGACATGATATTTGTTATAATCCACATTCTCTCTTGTTCTCACCTTGAACCCTGCTGGCCCCTGGACACCTGGAGGACCTAAGTCTCCCTTTGGTCCCCTGGGGCCCTGGGTAGGGAAGAAACGGTAGTGAGTGAGTTGGGGAGATTTAGCGTTGATGACAGCATTTTAAAAACAAGGCTGTGGAGCTTTGTAAAGTCTACAGTTGAGATAAAAAATGTCATAGGTCCTGGCTTTATGAAGGGCTATTACAGGGACCTAAAAGTCAAAACCACCATCTGTGGCAATAACATGTGTAACACTTCAGGTACATACCCTGTTTAGCCCAAAGACAGCAAAAGCAAAATTGGAAAACGAAATGTTACCTTTCTTTCAAATAATTGTTGCATCATTGTTCATAAACTGCAAAAACACTCATGTACACACTTTTATAAAATATTCAGAAGTCAGTCAACAGCTGATACAAATGATCAGCATAAGTTAGTGTTGCAAAAAGCTCTTACAGGAAATCCAGCTCTGCCAGGCAAGCCTTCAGGGCCCTGCAACACGCAGACAAAACACACAACCACACATACACATGCATGCGTGCACAGACATAAACAAAGATTCAAGCAAAAGCAGTAGTTAATGGCATGCTCATACAGTACAAAGTATCATCCAACACAAAAACAGCCAAAGCACTTCAAAAATGCATCAATGATGCTACAGTAAAATTGTGGTGTCTTGTATTGTAATCTATTTATTTATCAGCTGTTGTATGTTTGCATTAAAAAATGTGCAGAAGTAGGCAGGTAAAATCTCAAAAGACATTAATAGCTTAGTGCTACACACCACAGACCCGGGTGGTCCTCTTATCTCTGTGAAGTTGAAGATCCCATCTGTAACGTTGAGCAGTAGCTGTAGACAGAACATGCAATGAGTAAATGTGGGCACTGTCAGCATGTTCTACATATTTAGAGATTTGTAAAATTAATTCAATAGGTTCTCTATGAGGGACCAAACTACCAACTTTAAATTGTAGAGAATTAATTTTTTAATTTTTAATTTTTTTAGACCCGAAGAGTCACGTGGAAATTATTTTACAGAAATACTTTTGCGTATAAATAACTAGTTCCCTCGCATTAAGTTTTGCGTTGATTTTGTATATTTTTATTATAAATACAAAACATAATCAATAAATATAATTATCATATATTGTTATAAATTAAACCACCCAGCAGGAGTTACAATTAGCTCCACTTTTACCTGCTACTACATTAAAGCAAGGGTGGGTAATGTATTTTAGAATCATTCTTGTTTTATTTGTTAAAACACTCTTTACATCCCAACAGCAACCGATACATAAAAAAGAGACACAAATCTGGTATCTCGACGGTCGCAGGACTGTAATAATACTGTCTGCCTGTGCACTCATTGCAGGTCACCAGTTTTCCATAAGCTGCTAGCTTGACAATTATGAGTACTTACAATAGCCATGTTTGTTGTTTGTACTTTTACTTGAATACAATTTTGAATACAGGACTTTTACTTCTAACAGAGTATACCTACACTGTAGTATTGTTACTATTACCGCCATCGAGGGAATGCAAAACATTTTGAGAGGCAACCCAAAGTATGGCGAGGGAACACAAAACGTAATGCAAGGTAATGCAAAACACTGTGCAGAGGCACTTTCTGAAAATTCTCCATTCAACTAAATGTAATTTTGTGTTTGTGTATGTGTCTGTGTCTGTGTATGCGCGTACATCGGACAGATTAATGATCGGCCCAGGAGGTCCAGGTGGTCCTGGGATACAGAGTCCATCCACACCTTGATCACCCTTCAGGAGACAAACAGAGAAAGGCTGCAGGTTCAGGGGATAATTCTATATCACATTGTTTTTACATCCTCATTCGGTAGGCTACATTGCTATTCTAAAAATATAAATGATATCCTCCAAAATTCCAGAATCAAACAGAGTCAAGAAGATGAAACAAACTGTGCAGACTGCCTTAGACCATATCAGGTATTACTTAATATCGAGATATAGGCCTAATGTTTTGTTCAGCAACCCTACCTTGGGTCCTAGATTGCCTTTTTCTCCTTTGGCCCCCTGTTTATAGAGTAAAGAGAAGAAACACGTTATTTATGTTTTGCAAACCATCAGCTATAAACCATATCATATTTAAGGGTGATCTGAAAAGAAAGTTCAATTAAATCATTTTGACTTCTTATCCCACTCTGATGATTTTTTTTGTTATGTATTTAGGAAAAACAGATAATAAACAATCAAAAAGAGTGATTTGGCCAGCAAAGGCATCAAATGTACACTTTTTAATAGACGTTTTATTTGTTGTGTGCAACCCTGTGACACATACTCATTAAGCAATTAAGCAGAAAAAGGTATTTTTAAAAACATTCTTCAATAAAACTCTTCACTATTAAGTAAAGAAAGTCACATTTATATTAAATACTCATGTAATTTTGGATAAAACTGGTTTAATGTTAATTTAAGTAGCTTTGTCACACGTTTCTTTTTACCAATTTCAGTATTTAATTTGAAATATTCGCTCAAATACATTATGCATATAATTAATCAAGCTATTAAAAGGACATTAGTTTAAACTTTTGTGAGCTGAGAAAATTATTTAAGGTTATTTTAACAGAAAATTATATAGTAACAGGGTTGAAATTAGAGTAACAGGGTTGCGTAAAGTAACAGGGTTGAATGGCTACATTACTTTTGGTGTGACAAATAAATACCCAGGACCACAGAAATGTTGTTCTATATATATTTTCCAATGAAGGATTAACAGGAAGAGTATCAATGATACATAACAAACATGTCAACACAACAACAAACTGGATATAATCAAATATACACTGGACAAATATAAAACATCGGCGGTCTCTGATAGTCTGGTCTTTGGGCATTTTGACTCGGAAAAAAATGGTAAAAAGATGATCTTTACACCACATACGCCAAATGTGTCATAGAACAACATATCCAAAAATCCGCAAAAATCCCCTTTGGGGATTATATTTTATGATTGTTTGAATATTTTGAACATTTTTGCATGTTTTTGTATGGAAAAGGGAAAAATGTAAGGATTTTATGGCGACTTTTGACGGTTCATTCACCTTCATTGTAGAAAATGCAAAGTCTAGTTGCTGAAAATTGTTACTTTCCTATGAACTATAATAGTCATTACCGCATTACCTCTGGTATAAGTACAATCCCCCCACCCCTACCCCCCAGCAATGGCAGAGTCCCCTCAAAATTGTATAAGTGTGCTAAGGGAAAAAAATAGAAATAAAAAAAGGTGTAAGTTTACTTTTAATTAACTACTGTAACACGATTTCTTCATTAGTGTCAACATTGTCTTCATCGTCAAGTGTAACCTCCTCTGCATTTTGACAACGTTCTCCTCTGCAGTCTCCACAGGCTGTCACACATTTCAGTCCATGTTTACAACAAGAGCAACTGTTATGGCACATGGATTTCTGGCAGAAAGTTTACATTTACATCTGACAAACTTCAGTAAGCTCTCTGGTGCTGCATCCAAGTCTGTCAGGACTGGTGTTAGTATGGTATCAGCAAGTTTCCAACTCCATTGCATCGGATCCAGGTCATTGCTTGTGAGCTTCAACCAAAGTATGACTTGCAAATGAATCCGCAAACTGTGAAAATATGCTGCTCTTTCTGTAGGTGGAAGCTTCTGTGGATCAATTGGTGTTTTGCTTGTCGACACAATGTCATGTATTTATTGTACCTTAGACTGTTCAAAGAACCATCTGCTCTGCCTCCATATAAATAACATATAACCGGATACCAGCTTTGCCAATCTGTTCCACTGTCGCCTCAGGATTGATCATCAAGAAGGATATCTGCTGCAATTCTTCTGATTGCTTTATCTTCTTCAAAAGACTGGTTTTGCCATGCCCATATGTTGCAGAGGTGGTGTCGCAACCACTCCATGCATGGATGAACAGGAGATGGGATGTAACTACTCTTCCAGCTTTGTTAACAAGGTCTTGAATTTTCAACAACCTTCAAACCATTCTTTGATCTCTTTGCCTCTGAATGGAAGTATATATCAGCCATATTCTGGTTCCAGTGGTACATCAAGAGGACAAGTACATCTGTGTCATCTGCTACTATACTTACTTCCCTTCCTTGTCTTGCAAATTGAAAGGCACATTCCACTATCATTGTGTCAGCATCTCCAATACTGTTGTGCACGATCTGACCATCAACTTCCAAGCATCGACTTCCAACTTCCAAGCATGAACTGACTTTTGTTTTTTTCATTTGAGAGAAAGGTTTGCTGGTCATCGTGAGCCTTTGTAGATTCACTAAGCTGAATATCTGCACATATTTTTCCAACTCTTCGCTGGTGCTCGTGATCTTTGATTGACGGACCCTGTTCGTAGCCATCAAACACGATGCAACAGTCGCCATACCTTGCACGCACATAGTTGGCATATTGTATCGTTATGTCTTTGTATGTCACCTTCTTCTGCCATTTCACTCTATGAATAAGGGCCCCTCCATCAAGAACATGCATAGCTTGCACCTTTTCCGCACAGGGTTGCACACCATTTCCTAGGGATTTTGCTAGTTGTGCCTTTATAGTTTTAAGCATTAAATTGTCCTTGAATAGTGAAGTTGGCATTGTTGTAAGCTCATAGCCAAAGTATGGATCCATGTCTTCCTCTCTCTGTACAATAGCTAGCAGGCGATAAAACAGATGATTTAGGTGGATATGAACTTTCTGTTTTTCAACCTGGATTCCTGGATACAGATGATCTAAAGATCGAACTTGAACTTGAACGGGACGCCTTTTTTTTATATGCACTCATAACCAGGCCTTTGTACCTAAAACACAGGCAGCCCATTGTAGTTTTGTTGACGAAGACTAGCGATACCTACATTACGTTTAATGAGTATTCAATGATTATTTTAAATAAGTAGGAAAATAATTTAGATCCGCTCAGACACAAAACATCTTTCATTAAAAGTACTCTTATATTGATGAAAATGTTTATGCCCCACAGCAATGGTCTTCACTATTTTTACATGAGAGCCACATTGACAGGACAAAGTCAATAGGAGAGCCACTTTTACCGCAAAGTATGAAAAGCTACATCCAGTCATAAAAAGCACGTCTGTTTATTAATCTGTCATCCCACCGAGAACATACAATATGCAATGCAGCCAACCAATGCATTCATTAAAAGCAGGATTATCTTAATATTGGGATGATGTTGTCAAACTCTGCAAACAATATTTCTGCTGAAGCCAAAAAGCAGTGTTTCACAATTTTTGAGTCTGAGAAGGTTTTTTTTGCCCGAGCCAAAATCCATGCGATCTCAAAAGTTGCCTCAGTTAATCGTTCAGCTGTATTAGTTGTCCTGTGTATGAACCTTTGTTTTCCAGAAAGAGAAGAAGAAAGGTGCTCTATTTTTATTTACTAATTTCTCTTCCAGGTGCGTAAGTTTCGTTGAATTTTGGATGCGTCGTTTGGAAATGCCGCTCTAAATGACTTCGCTTGAAACCAGAGCGGGTTTGTTTGCACATTAAGCACAAAGGGTTCGACTCGTGGAGGACATATACAAATTCCTCTGTCCACTTGTCTTGAAATTTCCTTTGCTCGTCTTGTATGGCTCGTACCTTTCTTTTTTTTAATGGGAGCAGCCTGTTGTCTGTCCACAAACCACATCTCCAGCATCTTCCTCTCGATTTGCGGTGGTTTGATGATCCAAAGCCAAATCTTAATTTTCCTCGTTTGTCACGCTTTGTTTCTGTCCACTTGGTGTGCAACTATTTTTTTTAATAAGAAATCGATCCATTTTACGTCTGTAGAAACACATGCAAACTAGCATGAAATGGTGAAACGAGTCAACTGGAGCCAAGCTAACGTGAGTATGAAGTGCCAGGTTGGTCATAGTATCCTTCAATTTAAATGTTCCAATTTAGCGATATAAATGATTTTTTAGCAAATGTCCATATTCATAAGCATGCTTATGTTTACATATTTTTAATGACCTTAAGTTTATTTATTTCTATACTAGCCCACCACGTATCTACCCGTCCAAGAGCACATTCGCCATACTAGCGCTGGATAGACCGCCAAAACTGGCAACTCCGCAATGAGTCAGTGTTCCACTGAGCAAGTTTAAATATCTTGTTTCTAGTCTATATTTGCATCTTTTATCAATTGTTATTATCAATTATTTGTATTATTTGTAGGCCAATAAAGCAGACACTTTCAGTGTTTTAATGGGTTATATGTAATAGCCCTGCTTGTTTTTATGAAATATCTGTATTGACTCCATAATAATATCTATCACCCCTTTATTTAGCCCACTGCCATGCAAGCCACCAATTAAAGCTTGGCGAGCCGCAAGAGACTCGCGAGCCGCACAATGAGTAACACTGCCCCACAGTTACGTATTAATGCCGAAAAAATAATAATATTCAAATACATATAAAAGAAATTCCCCAAAGGGGATTTTTGCGGATTTTGGATATGTTGTTCTACTGCTTCGTTTGACACCAAAACCAGCTTTATACCATTTTTTTCCGGGTAGCACCTAATTTTACTCTTCAAGGACCAGACTATGAGGTCGTCAAACAACTCCACAGTGGAAAGGCCCTAGGGGTTGATGAGATGTGTCCAGAAATGCTGAAGGCTTTGGGTGTGGAGCGGTTGTCTTGGTAGACACGCCTCGCCAACATTGCGTGAAAGTCTGGGAGAGTGCCTAGGGGGTGGCAAACCGGGGTGGTGGTTCCCCTATTCAAAAAGGGGGACCAGACAGTGTGTGCCAACTACAGGGTATCACACTTCTCAGCCTCCCTGGAAAAGTCTACTTCAAGGTGCTGGAAAGGAGGGTTCAGCCGATAGTCGAACCTCTGATTGAAGAGGAACAATGCGGATTCCATATTGGTCGTGGAACAACGGACCAACTCTTCACTCTCGCAAGGATCCTGGAGTCCAACCGGTCTACATGTGTTTTGTGGATCTGGAGAAGGCGTATGACCGGGTCCCACGGATGATACTGTGGGAGGTGCTGCGGGAATATGGGGTGGGGGGGTCACTTCTGAGGGCCATCCAATCCCTGTACACTCAAAGCGAGAGTTGTGTCCGGATACTCGGCAGTAAGTCGGACTCGTTCCCAGTGAATGTTGGCCTCCGCCAGGGCTACGCTTTATCACCAATCCTGTTTATGATATTCATGGCCAGGATATTGAGGCGTAGTCGTGAAGGAGAGGGGTTGCAGTTCGGTGGCCTGAGGATCTCATCGCTGCTCTTTGCAGATGATGGCATCATCGGACTGTGACCTTCAGCAGTCACTGGATCGGTTCGCAGTCGAGTGTGAAGCGGTTGGGATGAGGATCAGCACCTCGAAATCTGAGGCCATGGCTCTCAACAGGAAACCGGTGGATTGCCTACTCCGGGTAGGGAATGAGCCCTTACCCCAAGTGAAGGAGTTCAAGTACCTCAGGGTCTTGTTCGCGAGTGAGGGGACAATGAAGCGAGAGATCAGCCGGAGAATCGGTACAGCATGGGCGGTATTGCATTCGCTTTACCGCACCATTGTGACGAAAAGAGAGCTGAACCAGAAGGCAAAGCTCTCTTATTTGTGGGACATGAAATGTCCTCCAATTCTGGAATGACCCAGCTAACTCTAGCTAAAGACAAATGTGGTTTGAGTGTAGGCTACTAGTAGGCTACTACTAGTAGTGTGTGCGTTGTGTTTGGCAAGTTGCTTGGGAAATATAAGAAATTGAATTAAAAACATAAGCTACTAATTATTCAACAGGAGCAGTAATTATTCATCATTATTACTAATTTCTTTAAGTCCTTGTTTTCCACTGTGGTTTGACAAGCAGTTACACAATGCTAAGCTAAGTAACTTACTGACCATAAACAGCTAATGTTAACTTTACGCCCTGTGACTGCAGCATGAAGTAGTCCCATCCAGTTTCACAGACTTTATGACGCACAGTCTAACTAGCTAGCAAGTTAGGAAGATATGGCTTTGGCGAGATAAGTTATTGAACGGTTTGCTTTTTTTCTCATTTGGTGGAGGCTAGCTGTGAACCAGTGCCCTACACGCCAAACACGCCCTGTAGACCTACATGTTATATGAATGTAGGCTACAGAAATTAAATTGATGTCTAGAAGGACTGTTAAAACAGCAAAACAAGCTTATTTTCCCATAATTTCAGATTAACAGAGCATTATTTGGATTTGTAACTACATCTATGTAACTATGTAATTATAATCCCCTAAAATAGCCACTTACATTTTTTTTAATAACACACTTTAGTGACCTACTATTTTTACAAGTTTTATAGGTGCCACAACCGCTGATCGTAAAATGCAACGAGAATTTTAAAGCTTTTACAAGTGGCTAAATAAGACTACTTAACTTAAGTCTGCCTTTAGCTTAGTGGTAATGCTTTTTACTTCTGCCGATTGCCTTAACGCTTCAAAAATTATAAAAGTGGTGTTCATTTGTGAGGATTATCTTTCTAAATTATCTGTCAGTATAACAAACGTCTGTTTCCCAAAGAGCTTATTTTCTTTAATCCATTGTCTTTTTGTCGAGGAAACCAGTAGAGATGATAACTTCGGGGTTGGTCTACAAAAATAGGCCTACGTCATCCCTGCAGCACTCTATAATTGCAAATGTAAAATCATCAACACATTTGATGTGTGAGGACCTGCTACTTACTCTAGCTCCTGGTAGTCCAGCGGGACCCTGAAGACCTTCTGGTCCTGCGTCCCCTGGCTCACCCTGCAATCACACACAGCATGGACAGAAATAACACAAAGTTTACACAGCGACACAATTATTTAACTGTTACATGTTTAACTGGAGCTGCATATATAATATGTACTCTATTTCTCAGTGACACTTAAAGAACGTTTAGATACTTTATACTTGATTCTTTCATAAAGGGTATCCCTCACTGTTTGACTGAGCACAAAATATAAACAGTAATGCCTGATAATAACAGAAAGGACAGAATGTTATATGTCAAGAATCTGAAGTGGTGCCATTTCAGAATCAGCTTACCTTGACAGAGAGCGCAGGAGCTCCTGTGGCTCCATCCTCACCCTACAGAAGACATGAGAGAGCATCTTCAACTATCGAGCCAGAAGGAGCTATAACAAGTGTATGCAAGGCCAACACTACTCACAGAGGAATCATACATAAAGTATGGTTTGCTGTTAAAAATAGAATGCTAGCACTTTCTGCAAGCACAATGCGTACAATTATTTAATTTTCACAAAATAGATTACCTTAGGTCCCTGTGCACCAGGTAGACCGGGGGGGCCCTGCAAAAAAATTAGAAAAGACTTACTGTATATGAAACAATATACACAGTCTTATATACATACAACAGGGCTCCTAAAATTAAAGGCAAGTTTAAGATTTTTAAAACTTTTCAAGACATTTATAATGCCACTTTAAATTTAAGGCCAATTTGACCTCTATGCAGATCTTTTTAATTATTTTAAAAATAGATGTTAACAATTATTTTGAGATTTTACAACAGAAAAAAGATTCATAAAATCCTACTTCCCATGTCTTCACATTTGTAAGACTTTTTAAAGATTGATTTAGGACTCTAAGAAGATTCTATTACCAATTAAGTACTTGATAGTACTTAAATGAAATGCTCTTTAAGACTTTTTAAGGATCTGCAGGAACCCTGTAAAAACAAACTCACTCTCTCACTGACCTGTGGGCCTCTGACTCCAGCTCCAATGAGCATGTCACTCTTCCCAGATCCCTCCATATCCTAAAAACAAAAACACAGTGTGATTGTTACACATTGAACTGAAATCTTTATCGACCCCTTCTGGAGAGAAAAATGTCAAGATGTCATCCTAAATAAATATTTTGCCTCCTCCTTGACTTTATTAATTAAAGTAGGTCTGTATGGATTAGTCAACAGCAGTGGTATGTGTGTAGATGTTTTGAATGAAATGGAGTCACCTCGACAAAGAATTTTGTTCCGGGAGGGCCAGGGGGTCCTGGGGGACCAGATGGGCCTCTTTTCCCTTGTGGACCACTTGGCCCCGGTGGCCCTGAGGACCCTGCTGTACCCAGAGACCCACATTCACCCTGCAGAGATAAAGAGAAGTCTGCCTGGTTAACATTGATTTGTCCTTCCGCGTAACTAACAACCAGACATCTGTTTATTTTGGGGACAACAAAGACAATCACACTAGCACATGGTGTGCAGTAGTTTTTTTTGGATTACTCTATGTTGAGTAGTATATTACCTTTGGTCCAAGTGGCCCAGATAACCCTTGTTCGCCCTAAGGATGTAAAAAATAAGAAAGAAAGAAGCTTTACTTCTGGGGAACCTCTGCTTCTATTTAGCAGTGATAGAAATGGAGACATATATAAGAGCATTAGTAGTACTATTAGTATAGGCAGTCCTAGACATGATAGCATATGATAGGATATGGATATTAGAGATTAGATGAGTGAATAGTATAGCATATTATCAGACAACTGCTTGTCTCTTCATTGTACATCTTCTATATCACAGATTTTCCGCTTCATTATTCAATCTCAAAACCATGGTTATTTGACTTAGTCCAGTAGTGCACAAATGTTGTAAATTAGTTTCTCTTTCTATGCTATGGATATCAGCATCCCCTCTGCACTCAACCATGACAAGAAAAAGAAAGGGAAGACGACGACTGCGTGGCTTTGATATAGCCCACTGAGCTCCCAGGACAAAATTCCTCTTGAGGATCATACCTTCTCTCCCACAACCCCTGGTAGACCTGGACCCCCATCTTTTCCTGCTGGACCCTGGAACATAGAAACACAGACAGACAGACACAAGTAGAGGTAGACAAAAACAAAACAGTGATAAGTCACAGAAAGTATGCTAGTATAGAAAAAAAAGAGCAGTTTGATGCGGAGCTGTTCATTGACCCTTTAGCCATTCCAAAAGGGACCAACACCAAATCCAAAGCTGACAGTCTGTCAGTCTAAAGGAATACTGGGTCAGTTTCCTTAAGCGATAAGATCATCCAAGCCAACATTTGTCTCACTCTGAGTCACCACAAGATTGTCAACCTCAATCAGCCTGATCTTCTAAAATGTACGTTCCTGTAAAACGTAACTGCTTTGTCAATTACATTTCGAGAGACTTCAGTTCCTGTCTCTTTTGAAAGCAAAAGTCAACTTTGATTTAAATAAATCTAATTTTAATCCAAACCATAATCTTTTCTTAAACCTAACCAAGTAGTTTTGTCGTGTTTTTCTGTTGTTTTGTTTCAATTTAAAACGTTAACCACGTGTTTAAAACTGCAACGATAATCTGGGAGAAAATACGTTTCCCTCGAAACGAAATTGAGAAAGTAGTTTAATTGTTTGGGAACTTATTTTTAGGAGACAGGGTTCAATACATCATACTCACACTGTAGTACAGACAGTGTTAAGTGATTGTTGATTTACTAGCGTCACAGTCAAGTAAGACCAACTCTACTGTTGTATCATATATTATTTTATTAAAATGTTATGTTACCAAATGAAAGCAGTGGAGTCAGTAACTTTAGAGACAAGGATGATCATCACTTAACAGGAAAGTTGAAATGATTAGAAATTCAATGTATTCCAGTTAACTAAGCAGCATCAGACCAAAGTACAGCAATGTTTCTGTACATTTTTGTGTACAAACTGACAACATAGTGTACCAGAGGCCTCAGGCTTTTTCAGGAAAACACCAAATTCCAAGGCACACTGATTTATTGACAGCTGATGCATGGCTCATTAGATTACAGGCTACTAAAAGTCTATACTTATACCAAGCTACTGGTGGGGGCTAATGGTGATATTGGTCCGTCTGCCTCCAATGTAGCATATCTTGATAACTACAGTACTTTTTGAGCTAAATCTGAGCACATCAGTGTACCTTGGTACTTTGCATTGACTGAGAAAAGCCAATAGACAGCAATATACAAAAAGAGAAAACAAAACAGATCAGTGAAAAGGCAGATTTACTCCTGTACCATGGTGGAAGAAAAACAAATGGCAGCTCAAGCGAAGGTTGTACAGCAAGTCAGTTCCCTTCAGTTCATTCACCATGACACTAGAAACTTAATGCTGAAATGTTTCATGTGGTAATGACAACATTTGAACTGAAAGTAAATGAACTGAAGCTAATTGACAAAATCCCAAGCAGGTCATACAGTGTGTAAGTGGTGGCTGCCAGGGAGATTATCAATGGGCAAGGAAAAGCAACACACACACACCCACACACGCACGCACACACTCACACACACACACACACACACACACACACACACACACACACACACACACACACACACACACACACACACACACACACACACACACACACACACAGAGCACTTCAGCCAGCTGGGTGAAAACAATTTCCGTATAGCCAGCAATAAACACAACATGGTTGGAGATAATGTACAGTCTTGGGCCTGAGCATTGAGGCAGTCTGGTAAAGTCGGTGTGTATCATGGATGTCATTGTTTTATCAGGGTAAAAACACACTTGATATAAATAAAGCACGATGGTTGCCTCAGATTGGCATTTAAATTAGTTTGCAGTCATATTGTATATGCTTCATGCTTCCTCAATACTCAGGCTTTTGACTGTAATTCTGCCTTTTATTGTTTGCTCAGCAAACCAGGAAAATATACCTCGCCTGAAACCCAAGCAGACCCAAAGTCAAGCCCAGAACCCGAGGCAAAGCTGGGCTCAGAACTGAACCCAGAACTGAACCCAGAACTGAACCCAGAACTGAACCCAGAACTGAACCCAGAGCCGAGGTCAGAGGACAACTCTGAGCTCAGACCTGAACCATCAGACCCAGAGCCACTAAACCAATCCTCAAACATCTGAAACAAGAGTGGAAAGGAGGAAGAGGTTGCAGGAGTGGAGTAGAAGGTGGAGAAGAAGAATGAGGAATAAAGATTGGTGTGGAGATGAAAGAAGAAGAAATGGAGGGTGAGAATAATTACAGGGAGATAAAGGGAGAGGGAGGATAAAAGACAGACACAACAAGACACACACACATATTAAGAAGGAAGACAGACAATTCACAATGATAATACAGACAGAAATACTGCAACAACACAAGTAAAACATAAAGGGAAAGGCAAAGCATTTGCATATTAAAAATGTAATTGATGAGATAGCAAATCTTACAAAGCATGCAGCAACATATTTTACAGTATTCAATGCTAAATGCAACTCAAACAGCTTCTATTTATGGATCAATGGCTTTCCATGTCTTCAATCTGTATTGTAATCGTAGCATAGTGTTGAATTCTTATGGTCTCATTCAGCCTGATTAGACATGAAGGGTTTGGTGCTCTTACATTTGGGAAAATGTGCAATATATGTTTGACCTAGTGAGGTCAATTCAGTGTTTAGTAAATAGTGAAACATGACAACTGACAGATGCTCAAATAACTGTCTGACAACTCTTTACCTTTCTCTTGACACGGCCTGTTTGTCATTGTGCTATATGACTTGTTGCCGGTACACAAGGTACAGAAAGCATAGTTTAGTGTTTTCAAAAATATAGCTGATTTCAGAACGAGACCTCTCCTTCAGCGAGACTTGGTTAGACACAATAACAAACAGACTGCTGGATCAAGAGAAAGGTAAAGACATTTTTGAAAAATGTTTGTACTTAGACACAAAACATTGGAAAACCTTTAAACTCTGACGAATTAAACATGTGTCTGTATGTCCTACAAGCGGCCTCTGCATGGCTCTATATAAAGAATGAATTCATAACACAATACTTTGGGACTGTGACATGGCTAATTATTTTCAACGAAAATATACTCTGCAGTTCTTACTTTTATCTGTAACAAGATTTAACTAGAATACGGTATCTATGTAACTTACTGGTATTCCAGGTTTGCCTGTGAGCCCGTCTTTGCCAGGGGTACCAGGTGCTCCAGCTGTAGAGAGGTCTTCATCTGAGTCAGACAGGGGTCCAGGGGGACCAGGGGGTCCTGGAGGCCCTGGTAGACCAGGATGACCCTGGTGGAAAGAGAATGTATTGTTTTCACTGAGCAAATTAAACTATCAGACTATACCATCAATCTCTTTCTCTTACCCTGATGAGTTCAGTGTCGCTGTCCAGATCTTCAAAGCCAGAACCTAGGGCATCTGCTCCGTACTATAACACAGAGAAACACAGAGTCTGACACACAACGCTACAAACATCTTGTCCTTCACTCAGGTTGGTTATAGGCTTGACCCTCACCACAAATAAATGCATGTGTGTTATGTGTACAAACAAAAAGACACAGAGTAAAACAATGAACTGTCATACTCACCGGTACACTGCGTGATCTGGGGGGTCCAGGAGGCCCAGGGAGGCCGGGGGGGCCTGGTACACCAACTGCTTGGTCTCCCTGTAGGGAGGGAAAGGCAAGAGGATAGTAGGAACAGATCTGTCTTTTACAGCAGTGTTGCTCAAACTTCTTTTCAATAATGCACTCCCGTTTAAATAATTTTCAGCCAAGTACCCCCGAACAAAAGAAAAGCCTTTATAAAGACGTACAGTAGAGCGCTGCGCCATCAGTGTCTTATTTACTAAACAACAACAAACGTGTAACTGAAAAAACTTAAATGCTACATTTCAAATGTTTAGAATCCATAACTAAATTCATGGCAAATCTTTTTGTCATCACGCAGAAACACTAACACGGCATTGTAGCTGCATTGAACTGCGTCTTTTTGATAAGTTGCACTTACAATTTAATTAGGAACGTAGGCTTCTTTTACACTTCTTTCACCGTGCTTTCAGCTGTATGGCTGCTACTTTTCAACTGCTAATGCATTTTCTTGATTTTCATCTGTCATTCAAATTGAAACTGGCTTCCCGGTCACATTAAACAATTGTAATGGAGAAACAGATTGCGTTTGTTGTGACAAACTTCTTACAGCAGTAAACCACTGCATTGGAAATACAATTATATAGGACATTAATTTTTTATTTTTTAGTGCCTTGAGATTGCTTTTAGCTTTGAAAGGCGCTTTATAAATACAATTTATTATTATTATTATTATTATTATTATTATTATTATTATTATTATTATTATTATTATTATTATTATTATTATTATTGTTATTATTTACATTTTTTATTGAAGTATCCCCTGCAGTACTCCTAAAGTGCCCCTATTTGAGAAACACTGTTTTACAGTATATTTGTTGACATACAGTAAAAGTGATTTTGAATTAAGAGTCATAATAAGTTATTAACTAATGTGCTTTAGTCATACCTTCTCTCCTTTAGTTCCAGCTTCTCCAGCTAAACCTGGAAATCCCTGAGATCCTCTCTGACCCTGGACGTCAGAACACAGTGGAGTTAATACATGTGATATACAGCACAGCATATAAGACAGAAGATGAACTGAAGAGATAAATAACTTACTGCATCTCCTTTATCACCCTTGTTTCCCTGTGAAGAGAGAGAAAGATTTAGGATCAGTATGAAATCTTACGATCTCGAAATGAATGAAATGATGGCAACTCCCTATCTCGTTGGCGCACACACACACACACACACACACACACACACACACACACACACACACACACACACACACACACACTCCCTATCTCGTTGGCACACACACCTGCTGTCCATCCCTCCCTGCCAGTCCTGGGGAACCAGAGGCTCCAGGAGTCCCTTGAGTCCCTCTCGGTCCAGGCTGAGCTTGCCCGGGGAGAGGGGTGGGGCCTGGGTGACCAGGTGGGCCAGGTGGGCCTCTGGGTCCAGGACCTCCACGCTCTCCTTTTAACCCATGTCTGACATGGCCCTGGGAATTCAAATAAGAGCACAGACTGTAATAAAAAAGATGCTGTTGTGCAGATAAAAAACAAAAACAAATGTGTCGTCATTGACAGCGTAATAAGAAAATGAAAGAGAGGTGAGAAAGTCCACGTCTGAACTTACATCTCCTGATCTCTCCCCTGGCTCCTCTGTCATGTGTGGCCCTGTACACAGCATATGACATCATCAACAGGTTTGACCAATCAGATTATTACGAGGTAAAACTGCCCATACTGTAGCTTGCCACATATTTATCTACATGCTTATTTTGCTGCATGTCTTGCTGCTTTAACACATTTTCTCATCTGGTCCTATCAGAATAAATTATGGATACAATTACAACTGTAGGCCCCTGTTCTTTTATCTTCATCTAACTAATGTACGCTAAGCCTCCCTCACACATACTAAAGTGCAATGGTCTTTTAGTAGCATTGCTGGAGAAGATGGGAGCTGTTATGTGCCTTGCTCAGAAGAGGCAAAGAAGGAGAGCTAATGTATATAATATAATCTGTATCTAATATGGATATATTAGATACAGATCTTCTGTATTGTTCTTTGCATTGATGTTAATCATGAAGTATAAAATCCTACTGAAATATCAAATGTTACAGAAATGGACACAGCCAAGAAAAAACAATGTTAAACTGTTAAAACAATGTAAAATTAGTCACTAGGGACTTTAACTATAAAGGTAGACCAGATCGATACAATCTTAATGGTTAAATTAACTACTACATACTCCTGTGTTTTTTATTTTTTCTCACTTGCTTCTCAGGGCTTTCGTAAAATACAGACAGGAAAAAGTAAAAAAAGTACGATGAATTCCATTCTGACCTCTTATCTCTTCAGTGGCCTCTGTTGATGTCTGGTGACCCGAATACTCATCCAGCTCCACCTCCGGAGCTTCAGTGGGTGGAGCTCTGACTGGAACACTGTCCTCCTCCTCAGAGAAATCAAGAAGATCAGTAGGTCACCAAAAAAAAGAGGTTCTTCCTTGCAGTATGCACACTCTGAATTAGAACTAGTTTTCACCACATAGTTAAGGAGCACATACTGCACATGTGAAACTGAAAATGCTGAATTAATTGAACAGGATCTAATCAAATCAAATCAAATTATGTGACATTCTGTGCTATTTGTGTGTTGCTGATGAAGGTCTGTATCATGTCATCTACAAGGCATTTAATATCTGGTCACAGTTGTTCAGCTACTGAAGGACAGTTTCCTTTTGAAGCTTCAAAGTCAATGTTGATTATGGGATGTTTGGGGTCAGACTGACTTCCTGGTTGTGGGGGGATAGAAAGTTGGTACCCGAACAGAGAAGAAACACACACACACACACACACACACACACACACACACAAACACAAACACACACACACACACACACACACACACACACACACACACACACACACACACACACACACACACACACAAACCCTAACACTATCAGCATTTTTATTCAACGGCCATTCCTGCATTTTGAGCCCTTCCTGGTGCAGCCAAACAAAACACGACACCATCTTTCAGCACCTCTTGCCAGATGTTTTCAGGTACTTGCTATCCAGCACTCCATCTAATAAACCTACCTGTGCTGTGCCATGCTTTCTCTCATGTGTGTTCTTCATTATTTCCTCCTCTGTCTCTCTGTCATCCAGAGCATCATCTCCGCTGGTGTACCCCGAGGCCTTTATGAAACATCACATAATGTGTTGGTTTGGGGAAACAAGCTCATAGCAATAACATATATCAACCAATGATGATGCAGTGTCTCACATTTTAGGATTTAACTAACAAAGGAGGGCAAGAAGAACGAAAGGAGATTCAACTGAAAACATTTCTCTTCTGAAGATCCAGTTGCTTTTTATGGTGTAAAGTTTTGTTTAAATCCTGTTGGAATTAGATTAATTATATAATGTACACAATACTTCCTATGGCACTTACAGAGGGCAGGAAAAAGCTAAAAGTTGTCCCATTAAAGCAAAGGTTTACTCATGTAATCATTCAGTTAGGTACGAACCTAACTTTTGTTTTCTTCAGTGACGTCCTTTGACCACTAGAGGGTAATGTTGATTCATGTGTAGGATATTTGTACAGCATTTTAAACTATTACAACAAGAAACTCCTGTTTGTGTCCTATTAAAACAGTGAGCTCCTGTGTGTCAACCACCTCTACTGTGTTTGTGTGTGGGCTTCTCACATAAGGGTCATCGTCTTCACACTGCTCCTCAGCTGCTCTGGGATCATCTTTTATCACCAGCTGCTGAAGGGATCCCTGGAGAGAGATAGAGGATTAGGAACGCTCTGTCAAACTGTCATCTAAACACCTTCACTCAGTTATACAGGTATAATAACTCAGTC
Source organism: Cottoperca gobio (assembly GCF_900634415.1). Lineage (NCBI taxonomy): Eukaryota > Metazoa > Chordata > Actinopteri > Perciformes > Bovichtidae > Cottoperca > Cottoperca gobio. The sequence continues at coordinate 16,955,766 of NC_041371.1, forward strand.
CCAGAAAACAAGAGCGCCAATACAATTCATGATCTACATTACATAAGTCAGACATTAACTTTTATTTCAGAATGTCAGTCTTCATTTTATCATATTTTTTGTTTAACTGACTAACTTCTACATAACTGAGTTGTATCTTTGCCACACATGGCAGAGAATGATCAGAAAGTGTAACTTAAGTAATATGTTTACTGTATAATAATATGTACTTTACTTAAAGAATATTTCCATTTTATGCTACATAATACTTATCTTCACTATACTTATTTGATGTCTAAGGTTACTTTTCTTTATCTATGATCCCTGATGATCCCTATGATGAGCTGTATGATCAGTATATAACATATGATGCATTATTACAAATTAAACCACACAAAATATATATATAAATACATTGATTAATAGTATTATGATATTTAATCTTTAACAAAAGGGGCCAATGTTTTGCATAGTAAATACTTTTACTTTTGATACTTTACATTTTGCTGATAATACTTTCACTTGATTATGATTTTGGATGCCGGACGTTTACTTGTAATGAAGTGTTTCCACACTGTTGTACTGTTACTTTAAAGAAACGATCTGAATACTTCTTTCACTAGTGGAAACCTGGATTTTTTCTACCCGTGGTTATCCCAATGACAGGTTTCTGAAACCAGGATATGGTGTGTACATGTGCAAACACATAACAAGGATACTCCAGGATACGTTTTTATCTTTAGTAATGGCTTTCTCTGTTTAAATCTACACTATATTTAAGAGAGTGGATGACCAGGGCGAAGAATGTTGGTGGTTTGGGAACATGGAGAGAGATTGGCCAATTCCGACATTTACAACATTCACACACACAAAAACATGCTAATTAAACGGCCTCATGCCATGACACCACCTCTTTTGAAGCCCAAAACAACAAACGAAAGACAAATACTCTCACACACACACACACACACACACACACACACACACACAGAGTGACCCAGATATTTCCGATTGGTTATGACCGATGCTGAGCACGCACATATCTTGTCGTCATGCTTCAGATAACCCGTTCAATAAGTCAGGCTACACTGAACAAAAGCAGAATAAATCGGTCCACTCACCATGGCAACAAATGACTAGCAGCTCGAGTTCATCTTTTGTGAGCGTCAGACAGCGATTACAATGTCAGAGTGGCCGAGTCTTTACTCTGTTTCTAATATACAGCATGTTGTCATTCCTATTGACTGGGAGACTTTCAAAACACATTTTTAGTTTTTACTATCTGGAAAAAGGACTTTAAGTTTAACCTTACTACACCGCCACACTTGACATGGCAGCAGACTCAAAGGCCCGAGTCAAGCCCTTGATCTGACCACAACTAAGCCTTGTTGACGTCTCCGACTTCCTCATCTTCCATCGACTTACTCCCCCGTCCTCTCCTCCCATCCGTAACTCACCCATCTCCCTTCCTTCTTTAACATCTCTTTTCTTTCCTCCCTTCTTACTTCCTCTCTGTCTCTCTGTCTGTCTGTCTGTCTGTCTGTCTGTCTGTGTCTGTCTGTGTCTGTCTGTGTCTGTCTGTCTGTGTCTGTCTGTGTCTGTCTGTCTGTGTCTGTCTGTGTCTGTCTGTCTGTGTCTGTCTGTCTGTGTCTGTCTGTCTGTGTCTGTCTGTGTCTGTCTGTGTCTGTCTGTCTGTGTCTGTCTGTCTGTCTGTGTCTGTCTGTGTCTGTCTGTGTCTGTCTGTCTGTGTCTGTCTGTGTCTGTCTGTCTGTCTGTGTCTGTCTGTCTGTGTCTGTCTGTCTGTGTCTGTCTGTCTGTCTGTGTCTGTCTGTCTGTGTCTGTCTGTCTGTGTCTGTCTGTGTCTGTCTGTCTGTGTCTGTGTCTGTCTGTCTGTGTCTGTCTGTGTCTGTCTGTCTGTGTCTGTCTGTGTCTGTCTGTCTGTGTCTGTCTGTGTCTGTCTGTCTGTGTCTGTCTGTCTGTGTCTGTCTGTCTGTCTGTGTCTGTCTGTCTGTCTGTGTCTGTCTGTCTGTCTGTGTCTGTGTCTGTCTGTCTGTCTGTGTCTGTCTGTCTGTGTCTGTCTGTCTGTCTGTCTGTCTGTCTGTCTCTCTCTCTCTCTCTCTCTCTCTCTCTCTCTCTCTCTCTCTCTCTCTCTCTCTCTCTCTCTCTCTCTCTCTCTCTCTCTCTCTCTCTCTCTCTGTAATCTTCATAGTTTTATCCAGTAAAATATGCAACAGTTTAGGAAGTAGTCCTCGATGTGGTCATGACATTTTGACCCGGTTCACTGGGCTGTGTCCTGATGGAGACTGAGTTGGATATGGATTATCAAATTTCATTTAGCGCACTCATGCTCTGTCAGTTCTCAGTAAAACGCTTTATAATGATTATTGTTATAAAGCATTATGAATATGTATTAGTGATTTTAACTGATTGTAACAAATGATATGTTTATAATGCATTATAGACATGGCCACCATATAAAGTGTTACCAATGGTTTTTTCTTAAACTGTGTAAATATGAGATTAAAATAGTACATCAGTTGCAGAATCATGTTTAATTTCGAATCTACTTTGACAAGGTGAGGCATTTTAGATGTCACCATCATCATTAGGATAAACCACTCCCTATAGTTTGCAGATTAGTCCGGCCTTCAGGTGCCAAACTCAACTGATTGTCTGTTTATTTGCACTATGTCAACCTTTCCACTGTCAATAAAATAGGGAAACGAAAGTATAAGAAGAGGAATATATATGTGGTGCCTTTATTTCCACCAAAGTCATGAGCTAGGTGTGTTTGGCCTTAAATTACATCATTGCCACATTGACATCCTAGTCTAGTCTGTAAAGGTTATGTCTTTCCGCTTATTGAGATAACAAAAGTAATGTCCATGACCATTTCCGAATGTTTTTAGGGTGATTTTATCATTACATTTTTGATGTATCATTAATTTCTGTAAATGTACAGTACTTCCGGCATTTCAGTAACCACAGCTCTGTCAATCCTGGTTTAAAGGCCTAAATAGCATGTTCTTGCAAATAGGGACAGGGTTTATTCTTCTTTTTGGCATGTCGCATACACAAGATACTAAGGGAAAAAGCAAAAATAGTCTATATCCTGTGCAAGCATTAAGTTGAAACATAAATTGTTTCAGTAGGTTGAGTGCTGGTAATCTTCCAGATGTGACAGCCTGACATTTCAGCTCTTTTACATAGTAATGAAAGGCCAGAGCACACACCTACACACACACACACACACACACACACACACACACACACACACACACACACACACGTAATTCTGAGGCCAACACAGACACTGATATTGACACAGACTGCCTGTCTCATTCTTTCTCCTTCTCTTTGTCATTTTTCGCTCCTTCTCTTTGTCGCAGAGAAGAATTCCTCGTCCTCTCTCACCGACACACCTACATTTAGAGGATTTCTTCACTTACCACAAACTTGTCCAGCCCCGTGCCTCCTGCATTAGCTACGAAAATGCCTGAATTGTGCGAGAAGTTAAGTCTTTCCGCACTCCGATGGAAAGTAGTCCTCTCTGCTTCTCCACAGTCCATGTAGAGACGCACCTCATCGTGCTCCACCACCAGCTGATAGACAAATCAAATACACCCATTTAATGGAGTGTTACGTCAAGGAATTTGTCATTGTTGTCAATAAAATGAAAATAAAAATACATTCATTGCAATTGTTACTGTTTTGGTGCCAAGATGGAGCATAAACATCTTTATTTAAAGTCGGCCTCAGCTCAATACATCTCTCTGATACTATCATTTGTCATATAACATACTGTACACCACATGATGCTCACCGTGAATCGTGTCCACTGCTCGGTCATATCTGGGACACTAAAGGAAGCAGCTTTGTGGCTGTGTGAAGCTTGCTCTCGGTCAGTGTAGTACAGTAAGATGCTCTGGAGGCCCCCACGCACTGGAGTGAGGGCCAAACCCAACTCCACCACCTTCTGAAGAGCATCTGTGATGGCAAACAGCACGCCTCCTCTCTGAGTGGCTGGACGGACCTGAAGTAAGCACAAGGCAGAATACATAGGGTCAATAAAGCTTATTGCTTTGGCATCTTGCCCCCATCATATGAATAATACAATCAAACCTTACGACATATAAATACAGAAATATACAATACTGAAAGCGACAGAAGTTCCAGTACAAATGGAATGGGTGTCATAGAATATATTTACAGATCTAAAGCATTAATAGTATTTTATCATGCAAGAAAAGGAAAGAAAAAGAAAAGAATCTTGAGGATAGAGAAAATAAAGCACCCGGACATGAAGTCTTGCTTTATTATCAAACAGCCACAAGGTGGCAACATAACATGACTTTACTGACAATAAAGATTGTTCTTTAGCATAGAATAAAAGTCATGCAATGTATGTATTTTACAGTATTATATAGTAAACAGTACTATGTGATGGTGTCTCTTGACCACTGAATGACGCCGGTGTTTAAAAGGTTGAAAGGCTTCCATTCTCTAGTGTTACCGTGACGATGATGGCAAAGTCCCTGTAGAATGAGCCTGGCACGAAAGTCTTGGTGAGCCGGCCGATGTTGGCATCGGGCCCGAAGTTGTAGGCTGGAAAGCTCTCATGACCAGGAGTGAAGGAGACGAAGGGAGGGAGGGGGACCCCGATTAACTCCGTCAGGTCCAGATGATCTCCTGAGCCTCGCTCTGACAGATAAGGAGATAATGTATAGATGTTTAAGTGGAAACAAAGGAGTAACAGGTGTCATCTTGTATTTTCTTGACAGTTCGATCACTTGGCTGAAACGTCCACCTATAAGAGAACCTTACGAAGGAGATGCACATGCAGGCAGATGTCTCAGCCCCAGTTCAAACTGGTCTTCTTTGTCTGTGTATGTTACTAGTTCATGCAACACATTAGGAGGAAAGAAGAGAGCTCCCAAAATCATCTTGACATGGCTTTAATTTGATTTAATTTGATCCAGACTCTGCCCACGCCTCACTGCTCAGCCTGGACATAATCCTCCGAAACAGAAATGCACACAGAGTGAATGGCAATTAGAGTATTTAGTGTGTATGTGAAGAGATGGCTTCACATTCCCTTGATGCCCCTCACTAAGGAGTCTGTCTCCCGTGGCGATTAACTCTCACCTCAGCATTCCAGCAGAGATCACCCCTGCTATCTATATATATATATATATATATATATATATAGGTAGACACAGACACATAAACACAGATATAAGTTAATTTGCATACATTGTGTACACATCAAACACACATATCACCCACGTGAACATACGCACACACACACAGACCAGACAGGCCAACATTTGGGGGTCTCTAATTCATCAGGCTGACCAACTGGAAACATACCTGATTAGAGGGTTTTAGAAGCGTGTGTATGTGTCTGTGTGCGTGTGTGAGCGTGCTTCTGTGCATCACTCACACCACTACAAGTAGAGCTCTGCAAATGTACACGTTTATTGTTGCAAACAGGTGGGCATTCAAGATGTGCAAACAAAATACACACAAACACACCAAAGCCATCACACCTCCAGTCCAGATGTGAAGTCATTAGTGCCCTGTAATGACTGAAAGGAACAGACTGCTCTGAGAGAGCTCATGTTACAACCAGCGTGATGTCCGGTGGCCAATGCCTGCATAGGTTTAACTTTTCATTCCCGACTGTGAGACACACATTTGAAATTCCTCCTGAAATATAACTGTTGGAATCTGGTCAGAGACTGACTTGGCAGCAGCAACCTGGTGATGATTACCAGTCATGACTTGGATGGCAGCCATTTCACATTGTTACTCCTGTGAAGAGTTTTCAAGGTCCACTTTGGCCAAAAAAAAAGGGGGTCAAATATAGGTTTGTGAGAGAGAAAGGGCAGATTAACTAGGAATCTCTTAGCACCATTTTGGAGACAATATGCGTGTGCTATATTATATGCTATACTTGTGGCCTTACCCAAACTCAGTCACTGCAGAACTTTGCAATATTTGCTTGGCATAAAGAACATTTACATGTTAAAACAAATACTAAGCAGCTCAGGGAACCATTGTAGGCCTACTTTTCCCAGCAAAGCTAATACTACCATGCTAATGTTTGTCCGTGCTAACAGTCTGTATCAACTATATGGTGTCAACAATGTAGCATTTTCAGCTTGTTCAACTGCCCCATAGTGGCCAAAAAATCGAGCGATGCAGCTTTAAGTAAAGTAAATACCAACAGATGTTAAAATGCATAATTTCAGGTACACACACACACACACACACACACACACACACACACACACACACACACACACACACACACACACACACACACACACACACACACACCTATTCCAATGAGTAACACCAGGAAGGCCAGTGGTCAAATCTCATCGTAATACCATCATGTGATATGGATTTCAGAGCAGATACTTCAACATAATTTATATTGTAATAAAAAAAGATTTCCCAGAAATGTCTTTTCAGAACATGTCTTTCGGATTATATATTTTGATGATTAATTAATTATTAAATTGTTTCGAAACTCCTGTGAACAGGTGCAAACACTCAGCCTGTATATATTTTATTCATTGACTTATTCTTTACCAATAAGACAGTTAAGTGGTCGGTCAGGCGTCATTAAGTCCATTCATGTCTTCAGTCATCAAATTAAAACAGTCTACCTCTCAGTCATTTTGCATCACATTTTCCCACTCTAACTCTCTCATCATGAACCTAATCCTCGCCATGTTGGCCACATGGATGCTTGATCAGCTTATAAAACCAATATTAGCAACCCCCCTTGCGTTACCACGTACAACCTTTTAAACCCACACACAAAAACTCCCTGCTTGCTTGGCTCACTTTCTCTCTAGATTTCTAAAAGATTCAACACGAGCACATCAGCTTACAACTGTGTGTACAATAACAGAGGTGAGCAGGGGGGTATTCAGTTGATGCAATCTGCAACCTCACCGCTAGATGCCACTAAATTCTCCACACTGGTCATTTAAATCACTAAATGTACTGTTCAAGGGGTAAGTTGTAGTGACAAAGCAATTTAGAAATGATCACCTGACAGTTCCCCTCAGCTCTATAGAGCATTTGAGCGTCTTATAGTTCAATGTTTTAAAGACCTGCAACTTTTCTGTTTAAGTTCACTCTCATCAGCCTTGTATCCAGCAGCAACCGACAGTTGTTTTTAATTAAAAAGTTAAATTAAACCCATTGTGCACTACCTGCCCAGCACCAAATGACAGACAGACACAATGTTAGCAACCGGACGTTGAACATTTAATCGCTAAAGAGCGCAAATCAAGGGAAAAGAGAAGCAATATCTACATGCCATGCTTCATGTAAGGTTGGCATGTAGACATTGCTTCTCTTTAAAGGGTCACACAAGCCTAGAAAGTTTGGAACTACTGGTTTGACCACTATGGAAATGTAACGTCTCTAATCTTTAATACGACATATAAAGCCACTCTGGGCTAGAATTCTGCCAATGGGAGAGCTTGGGAAAGAAAACTATTAGGTTTTAAATGCCTCTTCTCTCCAATGTCCCAGTAACACTCACCACTCTTCCAGTGTTTTAGTGGTTTGTATTGGACTCTGTGTTTGCTGCCTCCACCTGCGTTATCCTCCGGAGGTGACGTCCCTTGTTCTTCAGTGCTGTGGTCAAAGATTGACACTGGGCTGGGTGTGGGGGCCAGCACAGACCCCTCTGTCAGAGTGCTGTCCTCCGGAGCGTTCTCTGTCACCCTGTCCCCCTTTACCATCCACCCTGTCGTCCCTGGGGTGTCAGAAGGGCCCAGGGAGGTGATGGATGGAGAAGGTGATGAAGGGAGGAACTGAGGTAGGAGTAGAGTTGGTGCTGGTTTTAGGCTTTGCCCAGATGAATGTCCACCACTGGGCTTGTGCGGGAGAGGAGAAGAGGAAGAAGAGAGCAAGAGAGAAGCGAAGGGCTCCCATCCTCTGACTACGTCTTGCATGAATGTACAAACACGCCGGTCCTGTTAACTGCAGCTACGAAATGCTACACACGTGCAAACAAGCATACAGGCAAGACAGTGCTAAGTTTCCAGCTTTGAGAGGATGCACAGTAGTGTGGAAAAGTAAAGCTCAGCAGTCCAGCAGGTTCAGTGGTGCAAGAACTTTTCAAGGAACGACCTTTCAGCTTCTTACTATCCTCTGTGCTCCCTCTCCTTTTATTCTCTCGTTTTGTCTTCCCTTTCTCCGTCCGTCTCTGTCTCTTACTCCGTTTGTAACTCCCTGACATCTCTCTCTTTTTCCCCCTCTCCCTCCCCTCCTCTCTCCCTCTGTGTAATTACCAACTCCCCCTCCTCTGGCACTCCACAACACAGCAGACTTGATTTTCTCTCCGCTTTTCTCTCAGACAGGCAGATTAGAGAGTTAGTTAGTTCACCCTCCTCCTCCTCTTCCTCCTCCTCCTCCTCCTCCTCCTCCTCCTCCTCCTCCTCCTCCTCCTCCTCCTTTCCCATCTGTGTGTGTGTGTGTGTTCTCTAGGTCATACTTGTGGTATCTCGGCCTACCTCTCAGGCCACATGTACAGCGTGTCAAGTCTAATAGACGCAAAGATTTAGGGTAAGGTGCATCAATCACAAATGCTGCTATAACAGCTAATACAACAGAAATGTCAAAATTAAAGCACCTTGAGGAAAACACCATGATTCATTTAAAAAGAGCCAACATCTTGACATCTCTATTAACGATATGGCTTGTGACGAGATAACAAGATACCACATACCACAAAGCATTCCTCCCGAGCTTTCAGAATCGTGTGGGAGAGAAATAACATTAAACACTAAGAAAGACTTGAAAGTCAGTCATTTGTCTTAACCAAATAATTTACTTCTCCGTGATTTTGATATCAATACTATCAATACTTTTGTTTGCATGGTTATCTCTGATTGACATGTACAGTATCATGCATAATTGTGCATTTATATTTCTCACAATTTCTAAGCCTCTATCCATTCTTTAAAAAACAAAGGTTTATGTATGCAGCTTTCCTTTATTATTCTGTCAGTTTAAAGAAGCGACTGGAGACCCTTTCACACATGCAGTTTAATGTTAAGAAAGTGTGTGAATGGGAATAGGGATCGATATTCAGTGAAATCTGTACCGCCAATTTCCCACCTCAAGACCTAGGAATATTTTAAGAAAAATGCCAGTACAGCTGTGTTGGGATTGAACGACAGCAGTAATGTTGCAGGGAAAAGCACGCTAAATGTAAATATGCTTTTACATGGAGCGAGCAAACAAATCACAAGACTCCACTGATGATGTACCTAAATCCGGGACTTGTTTACGGCTTAGCATTTACACCAATTCTTTCGCGGGTGATTGAACTTGTCACGCAAACTTGCTGAATACTAAATACATTATATAAACATTTGCATCGGACAAAAACAGCTCCTCGAACGGCTTGTCCCTTAAAAAATAATAAGAGACGTCTTTGGGCGTGTACGCGTACATCCGGCCTTGCCCCATTTTGTTGAGTTTCAGGGCGGTTGGGATCCATAAGTGTTGCATTACCTGCTGGACTCTCCCTTGCCACATTTATTTGGGCAATGCCATGGCATTTGTGAAAAGGCGGAAAATTTTCCTTTCTGTAGTGAAAATCTCTAGTGGTGCCTGAAAGTTTATTCCGGGATCTATGTGTGAAAGAGGATGACTGTCCTCCAACTCTCACCAACTCACACAGAAGCCAATCAGTAATCACTGTACTTAAGAAATGGTGACGATAACAACTGACAGCCACAGTAACTATCTCTAAAATCAATGTGATTATGGTTAAACTGGGGTTTGATGATGTTGACCAATGTTAATTAATAAGGATGGACTAAAAACTTTATCAACAATGCTTGATGTCTGACAACGAATCTCTGATGGTTGAAATGAATCAAATTCAACTGTATTTTACTGCATTAAAGGGATTTATAACGGGAGATTTGTTTAGTTAGAACACATCTATATTGAAACGCTTAAACCCCTAACCTTGTTGAAGGAAGATGCATAAAAGAAAATGGCTTAACGGTTAACATTCAAAAGTCACCTGACTAAAATCAAAAATGAAAATAAATACAAACGGTTGAATGGAAGCATTTATAAAGTGTGGACTTTGTCTCTGCTGCAGCTCACTGATCAATTACAGAGGGCGAGAGGCCCCATGTTGGTGATGACAAAGAGATGCCTGTTCTGTCGTATTGTGCTTCTCTAAATGTTTAGTGAGCTCCAGGATGAGAGATGGAGTGCTTCTGAGGCTCATTGGGTGGAGGTGTTTGTTCAGGCTGCTGAGGGGCGTAGTCACACTAAGCATGTTTTGGTGGACTTCATTTTAATACTACACTTCTTGAGGAGATATCCGGTGGCAAGAAGCAATGAGTCTGTTTGGGGTTAAAAAAAATCCACACACTATGCAGGTGGAACGTACAATCATATTCAATTTTAAGTCATACTTAATATAAAAAGTTTTTTCTCCAGTTGTGTCCCATTAAAAATAATACTGTAAAATACGATAATGTGATTTTCATTTGGGATAAACAGTTTTCATTCAATGGTAGCTCGGACCAGTAATGTCCTGATTGATACAGTCATGTGAAGCAGAGAAGACATATTGCATGAGTTCACTTCAGTGTGAACAGTCAGCTGATAGTGGCATACTTCATCGTTTTAGTAGGCAGGAGTATGTAATACGCAATACGTCAGGGTGCTATTTCAAGCACAACCGTAATAGGCTACCACCATTAGTACCTCTTTATTTACATAATGGTAGATTAACGAATGAAAACATTAATACACATTTTCTTTTACCCGATTTCTGGAAATGACTTTAAGATTTGGTTACATGTTAATTGAAACCTGGCCATTGCTGATTTATTGTCCTTCAGAGTCAGTAATTATATTTTTGTAGACAACATGCCCAGTAGCAAACAGCAGGAGAGGGGTATTACTGGACTTACATTCATCATGTGACTTGAAGTACGAATCCAAATGAAAGAATGTTGCTTTGCGTCTGCTCGATGTGTACACGGGGAACTTATTGCTAACGTGTTAGCCATAACAACTTTTAAGTTAGGGATATGGTGGAAGGTGGCTGTAAATAATTCTGTTTTTTGTTTGTTTGTTTGTTTGTCGCCTAGTGGCCAACATTGATAAATGCATCTTAAAACAAGCTCACTTCAAACCACATTAAAATAATGATTAGCTGGGGAAGTGAGCAAATCTAAAAATATATATTATATTTATATATATAAAACCTAAACCCTTCCGACTGGGTAACACACTGTCTGGCACAGCAAGTATATGTATTCCTATTTAGATCTTAAAACCTCTTACCGTGTGCGGGCCCGCCGGCGGGCCCAGCAGGTGTTTTATTGCGCCTGTACAAGTACATTTTTGAATTATGCAAAAAAAAAAATATATATATATTTTTGGAAAGCTTAGAATCTCGTCTATTTTAATATGGAGATGAAAATCACAACAGCGGTACAATCAGCTCCTCAAACTAGCAAGTACACTCAAAATAAAAAATTTGAGCCCACTCACCTATAAAGCCTCATAAATATCCTCTTTTCAGCAATATTTTGAAAAAGACGCTCCTAAGGCATTGCCAGAGGTCCACACGTTCGTTTCCGGTAAAAAGATATCCACTGTGAACATCGTCACATTGATAAAAGTCCATGAACAGGTGTTGCAATCTGTGAAATCAGCTGATCGATTTTTACATTGTGTGATCATAAACAGTCATAACTTAATATCTCGTGCGCTCATCATGGTTCAGACACGTCCTGGTTTTAGCGCGGGCTCTCAGCATTAGATTGACACTTCATTTGAGCTAATCGGAGCTTCGATGGGTTTTTTACAACCTTCATGAGCCAATGAGTGTCAACTTGATAAGAAAGTGCCCACCCACTTCTTTTGTTACAGACTGACCCTGGACCAGCCCTGGTGGCGTGCGCATCGTATAGAAAACGAGCGCCTCTTTCGTTAGATGCGTCGCTTCCCTTGGTTTGTTTTTTCAAAATAAAATGTATTTCCAAAATAATATTTATTATTTATTGTACAGAAAAGAAATACAAAAAAAAACATAAAAATATTAGAAAAAAAATTCTTTATACTTCACTTACTCTGTGTGATTACTACTAACAGGGAATATGGGTATATAATAGTAATAATATTACTATTTATTAATAAATATTATAATATGTACAGTACATGTACATATTGCACAGTTGGCGTTACGCCTGGTGTTACTCTTAGACAAACCTGTCTAATAAATTAAGTTTTTATCCTTTTTATCTGAAGTTTGGTGGTGAACTTGATAACACTTTGTTCTATGTTTCTATTGTGTATTTCAGCTCAGGGACTACCAGCTATACCCATCTTCAGACATCTTTTTGAACAAAGAAATTCTGGCGGAGTGTATTTTCTTCAAATTCAGTATATTCAGACCACTATTACTCAGTGCCAGAAGCACTTGGAGTGATTCTTCACTGTTTTGCAAGAACAATAAGAGAGTTATCTTTTGAATGAGCACAAAATCATGCAGCTGGTGCAAATGGTTGAAGAGCAGCTTTTAATTTACTTTGGGAATGTCGTTTGTAGGTATTTTCAGGTAAATTCGCCCACCTTCTTAACAACCAGGCAATCATTGCTAATGTCTGACAGTTAAAGCGTTTACTGCCAATGTTTTCCTTTTCCCGATTGATGAACAAGAAACTAAATCTAGCCATCAAAGTTTGTATTTTTATACAAATTAAATTTGAAAGACTAACGAAAATAATAGATAACAAATGTTTGGGTAGATTGGATATATCAATCTCTATGCTTAATGGATAACATTTCTTTAAATTAATGCTAATTGTTCGTGTCACTCAATAAAATTAAACATGACAGCCGATTCCACACAGCATCAAAAATGATTGACTGTTTCAAATCCCTTGTAGCAAAAGAAAACCACCACAGAGATGCAGTCAGAGCAATGAATGTATAATAACACTATTCACACTGCGATTAACTTGGTCATTGGGTTGGTATTTTTTAGAGTGTGTGCAATAGGAAATCTGATTGGCTGTTGAAAACAAAAAGATCAGTCATGGCCCACTTTTCTCAGCTGAAAGCTTGTTGACTGCACATTGTTTTTGTTTTGCTGGTCGCTCAGCTCTATGGAGAATTACCAGGACTTGTTGAGTGTGTTGTTCATAATCTATGATAACTGCAAATTGCATGAATTAAATCTTGGCATATCAAGGATATCAGAGATGCTTATAACCAGTGCATGTGACACATGTAGGCTCTTTAGGGTGGGAAACATAGTTTGATGTACTTTTTTGTGTGTTTGACACTAACCCTTACCCCTGTGACATCACCATCGACCCCATTGTTCCCTCTCTCATCAGCCTTACCTGGGGGTTGTTAGTTGTAGGTGTTATCTTGATAAATTTGATGAGACCCTGGAAGCCATGATTGTCAGAACACACTGATACATAAACAGGAAACGGGTGAGGTGGTCTCTAACGGAGCACATGATAGGTTTAAGATTTAAAGAGAGGGTGAGGGAGGAGACCCCCCAGGGGGAGATGCTTGATTAGTCATGGATTAGCCAGGGTTAAGGTGATGTGGAATGAGATGGGGAGAGGATGGGTTAGAGGGGGTCAGGAAGAAACGGGGGGTGGGGCCTGCTCTGGGGTTAGGGTTACCTTAAACCTATTAAGATGAGGTGTTCTGAGGGGGTCTTTTCTGACTATAATGGTTGGCGGTTATACAGGTTATATCCAAAGACGAAATATGTCTTTATAGCAGAATCAATGTTTTTGTACACTTGGGGGCAGCATTACAAACATGTAATCCTAGCATTGACATATTTTAACCATACATAGGAAGTGGACAAAGTCACTGTGACATCACCCATTGGTTCACTGTTTTAAAGCCTTGAGCTTGGCATTTTGGCTGTTGCATCGCCATCTTGGTTTTTTGTCAAGAGGGTGTTGCAAAGTACAGCTGTGTACACTGTGAAAGGGTTAAAGTTCTAAAACGAAAACAAACACAATACCCAGACCGGACAACACTGTGTCAGAGACCTGTCAATAACATGGCTTCCACGGCCTACAGCATACTCTGCTTAATTGCCCATTTTATCTGACTGTGACCCAATTTTACTAAATGATATATATTCAAACTAGCGATTAAGACTCATTAGGGCAATGTTTACTAAGCTAAACAATAAAGTGAGAAGTAGGGTCATTTTCTACAATCTGACTTCTTTCTGAAACCAGTGGAGGCGCCCTCTGCTGGCAATTTGAAAGAATACAAGTTTTAGGCGCTTTCACATTGGCTTCACTTTTCAGACCCGGCGGTCGTCGCATGATTATTTTTAGGACAAAATATCTATCTAAAGCAGAATCAATACATTTTTTGACTACTTGGGGGCGGCGTTCAAGCTGTAATAATAACATTAACATATTACAACCTTATAAAGTTTGTTAGCACACAGTTGCCTGCTAACACACCTGACATGGCGCAACATTATCATTGTTTTTTAAACAGTTCCTGGTGCAGCTGGACAGAGAGTGGTGATAGTGAAGCAAATGGAAAAGTTGGCAAAACAATGAACTAAAAAACCCTAAAACGAACTGTAGAACTGAATGAAACTGCAGAGGCAGGTTCAAATTGTATGTGGGTTGGTCACTATGAGGAACCCCTTTCACATTACACATAGTTATTTGTTCTATTGTTAATATAAACATTGTGATTATTGCAGCTTTAACCAGCTTCCTTAAGTAAATCATTTATAAATGAAAGGATGTGGGATCGTCAACAAATAACAAAAAGAAAGTATCCACTTTCATAACTGGTGCCACATTCTTGTGAGTATTTTCAGACCCTTTTTTTTCTATACATTGTGACCCAATTTAGGGCCTCTGGATTCCAGGAAGAGTAACCCCTCACCCTTCACCTCTCTCTCTCTCTCTCTCTCTCTCTCTCTCTCTCTCTCTCTCTCTCTCTCTCTCTCTCTCTCTCTCTCTCTCTCTCTCTCTCTCTCTCTCTCTCTCTCTCCCTCTCAGTTCCCGCTCTACCTAGCAACTGCCCCAACAATAAACTCTAATTGGTTTACTGTCACAGCCAATCACGGAGATCCTATGAATTTATTCACATAAATAAACATTTAAGGGCCTTCAGGAGACACAAGAAATCCCATGGACCAGCAGATGCTGCATTCTTAATCATTCTTATCCGTTGTTAGATACTTTGGCCATGTAATACATCACATATATTATCAGAAATATGTCCTACAGTCAGGCTTAATGGTAACTTTAAGCCCTTACAATGGATGTCATACTGTTGTACAATAATGATTGTGAGGATCTTTACTCAGAAATATAATTGCATATTAGCTTAATGTTGTCAGTAACTTCAAAACAGAGGAGATACAATGAAGTGGACAGAGAACCTGTAAGGCAGGGGTGTCAAACATGCGGCCCGTGGGCCAAAACCGGCCCGCTAGAGGGTCCACTCTGGCCCGCGGGATGACTTTGCAAAGTGTAAAAATTTGTTATTTTAATCATAAAGTAAAATACTGTTCCAGATACCGGTGACAAAATGTAGATACACTGTGATCTGTAGGTTGTAATGCACATGTGGAAATGATAAACTGAGGCACTAAAACAAAGGGAAAAATTTGAAGTTGTTATTATTTATAGGTTATTATGCTCTGATTTTACTGGTCCGGCCCACTTAAGATCAAATTGTGCTGCATGTGGCCCCTGAACTGAAATGAGTTTGACACATCATTTTTGACACATACTGGCACTCTGGCAACACCTACTGGTCATAAACAGTAATACATGCAGACTTGAGTTAAGCCAAATGCCATATCAGTCATATTACCTTAATAAAAAACAACAAAATCAAAGTAAGTTAAAAGACACGATCAGCACATCTTGCCAGAATAATTGCTTTCAATTCAACATTTATGTTGAACAAAATTTGGTTGAAATTATGCAACTAATTAATTCCCTTTAAAGGAAGTCTAATATAGGATTACAAATTGGTGTGAGGCTATTCTTTAGTATATTATTGTAACAAAAAACTTTACCTTATCAGCACATGATATAACTTTTCAAGATGGATAGATGACCAAACCTATTGAAAATGGTATTTGACAACATTGACATTGAGTACAATTCTAAAAATTAAGAACTATGTAGTTAGTTATTAGTTTTAAGACATTTTTGTACTCTAAAAACAAGGTTAAGTAATAGTGGGAATCGAAAAATACATTCAAATACATTCAAATGAACATAGGGCTGTGGGGAAACATCAGACAAAAAACTGGAAACCACAGCCTGAAACTTACTTGTTAAAATGACCCATTCAAGGCATCTGTGCCAAATGAATGGTGGAGATCTGCAAGAAAGTATTTCTGTAACAGTCTGACTAGCTGAGATGTTCATGATGGTCAAAGCTGTCGCGTAAAAATTAGTTCATTCCTGTTTTTGTGTGTTTACAAGTCCTACGTGTGTGTTTGAGTGTACAAATTCTGCCAATTAGAGCGAAAGAGGTTCTAGCTCACTGGCCAGTGTTTTTGTGCCAGAACAACACAGGAACTCATTTATTTGGCACCACAGATGCGAGCAAAGTTTTAACTCTTAATAACTAATTAATCATATTCAGCTAAGCTCGTAAATTGGACTACATATTTAGACAATTTCTACCTATTGAAGGGGCTATATATGTTGTTTTTCTGTGTGACTGTGTAATATATTTTACTATTCTCCAGTAAGTTTGATTGACACATCCTCGTAACCAACCCTGAAGCAGAAATGTGGGTGGGCGGGCTGCGCAGGTCAACAGAGAGGACCTGTTCTCAGGTAACGGTATACCACACATGCACATTTTCAGACACTCACGCACATGCACACTGTAGCCACTAGGCAAGCAGTCAATGAAGCCTGTGTTGCACCCTCCCCCCTACCTCCCTTCCTCTCCCCCCTCTTCCGCTCCTCCTACGATTTGTTTTCATTTCATATTTCTAGGCCATTCATGTTCAGTTAGGAAATGTTAGAGTGCATTTATAAGCTTTTATTGGACAGGCCTGACAAGAAAGGCTGTTCAGCCACTAAAATAAAACACTATCATCATGTGGAGAGGTGAGTCATTATTATTATTTAGTCAAATTCAGCCAAAGAGTCCACTGATGTGCATCAATAACACGACTAATAAATATCGGCCAAAACCAGAATATAGTCATTTAGTCATTTTAGAGGCGGTTGCTTTTTTTAACCAAACTGCTTCAGGAAAATACAGCAAATACCAGGCTGTGACATGGATGTGATCTGTGACTGATGTTGAAAGGAATTAATGAAAAAAAAACAGAAGGTAAAAGGAAGACATCAACAACTAAAATGGCGAGCATGAATATAGTGGACAGTGTTCTCTTTACACTGACACAAATCATCGAGGCCATTTCATGAATTAACTCATTGTCAAATATCTTATGACTTATCTAAGTTGCCTTAGGAAAACAAATTACAGAATAACTTTCATGAAAGTAGATCTGATGTTTGATATTGTCACATAAAGGTTTGTTCATATAGTAGCTTGTATTTTACAGCTACATCCCTGAGAGGCAGCACTTTCTAGCTGCGGCTCTGCACATAGTTAAGGTTCAGTGGTAATTGCATAAGTGGGACTGGACCTGTCTGTCTGATCGAATCCCCTTTTGTGTCCAGGACGGCAGGTGGGAGACAAAAGAATGCCTGGAATGTCAGAGATGATGTTAGACATATACACACACAGTCACACACACAGTCACACACTCTTTGAACCTCTAGCTCAACCTCCAACCTTCAGTGAAGACAAAGGGACGACCTGCAGGCAAAGGGGCGGTGCGGCCTGGGAGTGAGTTACAATCTATCAGTCTCCATTAGTTCTCTGCTGACTAAGTATCCGTAGTAGAATCAGTGGGGGTAATAGTAGGAGAAATAGGAGCAGTGTTAATCATCATCATTATCATCCCTGTCATTTTATTAATAATAGTTGTAGCCCTGGCACATAGTTTTAAATAGGCCTACTAGGGGTTGCGATATACCACTATTGATAATTACCGTAATATATTAAAAGGGAAATAATGATATCATGTTAATAAAACCCATATGATAATATCATGTAATTAGTTAAGATGAATTCTTTCCGTTTCTTTCTTGTTATACCCTTTTGTACAGACTCTCTCTCTACTTCACTACACTAAAAAAAAGACAAAAACGCACAATAAACAAAGTTAAAGATTAATTTGACAGCATTTTTCTTTACACATTTTCTATAGATATTGGGATACTATCGCTATTGTGAATTATTTTGGCCAGGATAGTCAAAATCTCATATTGTGACAGCCCGAGTGGGAAATGAACCTTAAGCATGGGAAGAGAGGGGGAGGATGTGCAGAGGAAGGGAGGGACAGCATGAGAAAAAAGAAGCCGAGCGGGACTTCTTTATGACAAGAAAAGAAAAGAGGAAAGATAAGAGGAAGATAAAAGGAGAACACTAGGAGTCAAAGAGGTTATCGGAAGGAGAGATTGACCTGAGGGTAGGATTAACCCAATTTGACCTGCCCACACACACCCACACACTCACACACACACACACACACCCACACACACCGAGACACAAAGAAAGTAACCAAAGACACTAATGCTGCAAACCAAAACTCTCTCTAAACAGGATCTTGTCGTGTGGATACAAATGTGTGTGCGCGAATCTTATCCACACATTCGTAAACGTGTGTGAGTCACTGTCAGTCAGAGCACTCATTTAAAGCCAACGGAGCATGTGTAAGTAGAATTTAGATTGCATTGTGCTGAATGACAAATCATGTTGTACTGTATGCTGGCTTGATCGTATCAAGTAAACAAATTAAAATCAGCCAATTGCATTAGGTAAGTCATGGGGCGTCACACAGCCTCAGAGAGAAACACAGCGAACTAGAGAAGTCAGGAATGTGGTCTAAATTCAGTTTATCTAACTCTCATTATCTTAACATGTTTTGACAGATTGTCTAAATGTTACTGATTGGACAGACGACTCAAACATTACATTGTGTTGTCAACTATCTACCCTGCTTAAGTGTCCTTTAGCAAAAATCCCTGCAAGCTAACTGTGTTGTCCAGTATGTGACCTCTGACCTCCCTTTGAAGAAGGTTCAGAATCAGAATCAGAAATCCTTTAATTGTCCCATGACGGGGAAATTTACATTGTTACAGCAAAGAGAGTACACAATTAAATAGAATAAAATACAGTAGCAGTAGTATAAGTACAGTTGCACATGAAAGTGTTATTGCAAAAGTTATAAAAAGAGAATATTGCACTTGGTTCTTCACAGGCCTCATTATACATGCACATTGTCATGTTATGCCACTATAACATCAACATATTATTGAATCAAATTCACAGACAAGCTTTAAAGCAAGGAATTGCTCATGGTGACAAACCAAAAGAGAATTATCACCCAACTCGGCCTGACACATTAGCAGCAGACAACAGCAGACTTACAAAGTTAGCAACTAGCTGGTGAACTCTGTGAAGTATTTTAGGAGCTAATGAGACAGATATCTCTTCTCAGATAAAAGCGTTACAGGGTGGTAATATGCTAATGTTGTGTTTACAGCTTGACTCACATGTGGAATAAAAGTCAACACGCACCCCACTTGCTTTGTCTCCTTTGTGGTGCATATCCCCCGGAGATCCAATTTCAGAGAACATTTCACTATTATCCTCTCTGCATTGATAGCAGCTACTTGCAAACACCTGCTTTACACATGTAGCAACATTTGTTGTGTTGTGTTTCTGGCCATCTGGCAAATGATAGTCCAATATCCACTTGCCTATTAGCTCTGTTTTGGTCTCCACCATCTCCTGGGTAAAACATCTGCCAAAATATCTAGCTAAATGCTCCGTTGTGTTCAATAGCTTGTTGCTAACTTTGTCAGGCAGCATATAGTATACAGGTGTATTGAAACCTTTACACTGAAAACAGCATGCTGCTGCTGGAAGCAGTATTTTTCTGTAGTCATTGAATCCATTCTTAATATAGTAATATAGAGTAGTGCAGCTTTAGGGTCAATTAAAGTATCCTGTCAACTGTTAGTGGTTTGGTGGCTGTTTACTTTTTAATTGATTGATTTGATTGCAGGACGGGCTCTGCAACATGGGAGCTGATTGGTTTAATGGCTTACAGGCTGCCTGCCGTTCCACAGGTAATTAAGACAATAACCATTTGACTCGGATACAGATGAACTTCTGACTTTGGACACACACATGCACATACATTACAGACACGCACAAGTTCGCTCAATGCCACACTGTACGGCCTACAACATGTTTGAGATAAAAGAATGTATTGTTTGGAGTCATCAGGAGATCAGAGTTGGACATCTGCAGAGGGAAAGTTTCCATTACATCAAGTGTCCTGGCTTTCACCCCATCCTGCCCCCTCTCCCCCAACCCCCTGCCATCCTCCCACTTCAGTCCGTGAAATACACAATCATAGACGAAACGAAAAAGGTCATCCAGTGTGCAGCTCAACAATGGGGTTTTTTTCCGCCAAGAGCTAGTGCCTGCTGAGATGCAGCTGGACAGTGCGATGAGCTAGACAGGTAGATTGAAGAATAAGCGGCAACATTTGGTCTGATTTGGTGCTCAGTCCCCTCTCTAAACCCCTTTTCTCTTTGTCATTTGTGTTAGTTTTAGCATTAAATGTTTTTGTTTTGTTTAATCCTCATCTAATTTTGCTCCAAACCTCTGATAAATATTTGCTTTTGTTAATCATGCTTTTGCTTTTGTGGTAATAAACTGATACCATATTCAATTCAATTCAAGTTGCCATAAACAAACTGGAGACAGATTCTTCCAGCTACAACAAATGTCTTTTACATGACAACAAAACAGATTTGTTGTATCAAGACATATTGTATTTAAACTTGCTATGGTTATTATAATATTAACACCATATTTAGAATATTGTAATTGTATTTGAAGCACTGGGATACAGTTGTGATGCTTTCACAAACTCTGGTCGATAGTTGCATTACAATTAAAAAAACATTTCCAGAGAAGTTTGTTCAATACATCCAATGGCTTTAAACAAGCCTACTTTAATACTTGTTACATGTATTATAAAATAATCTTTGTGATTACAGTAATTTCTATTCATGCTTTCTCACACTGAGGGCAGACATTTGACAGTCAATCCATTTCTCCAAATATATGGTATCATAGATACAAGTTGCGGGACTATTTACATCCGCTTATGACCTGATTATGCATGTATGGGACACAGGGCATTGAATGTGAGACCCTCAGTGTGTGTGTGTGTGTGTGTGTGTGTGTGTGTGTGTGTGTGTGTGTGTGTGTGTGTGTGTGTGTGTGTGTGTGTGTGTGTGTGTATGTGTTGTGGATGTGGGGTGTTGGGGGTGTTTGCTCAGCTGCAAGTGTTGTTCTCAGAGCAAACAAGCTCACAGAGCTTCTCGCATGGACTCATCTCCTCCTCCAATACGAATGCTAATGAAACACATGGGAGGCACAGTAATGGGGGAATTCTTTCACACATTTGATGTGAACTGCTTGGAATGAAAGACAACTTTTAGAGAAATGTGACAGGAAAATATTATCTCATGTTTGCTCCACAGCCCCTCTGGCAGAGTACCATCTATTGACATCCACCCACTGAAGTCGCAACACACCATTCAGTATTGTTTGGAGCTGAAGAAGTAAAATGCTGTGCAGTGGGATCATTTTTCCATGTGCGTCTCTGTTTGGAATTTCCTAAAGGCCAGTGCAGGTGATTGTACTGGTGCACAGCAACTCAGATCATCCCCTCCTCTTGTAAACTTTCAGAAAAACCCCTGATCATTCATGTTCAGGCACTGGGTCAGGTCATTCATTTACATGTTGCTGGATGAAAGTTTAGTTTTTACAACTGCTCCAAATTTAGATTTCCCCTCTAATCCTTAAAAGGGATCTGGGAACTGTATCAAGCGGTAAATTAGTCCTAAATTTCCTGAGCACGTTCTGTCCTCTTTTAATCATAAGATAAAAATGTTTCAGTGACTTTCTTAAGCTGCAGAACTGTCCTACCCTACAAGGAGTCCCTTAGGAATGTTACATATACAGAATCCTCAAACTTAGCAAAGGAATATAGTTTTATATAAAATAACACATTTCTTCAAAGATATAGAAGTAAAAGTCCACAGACAGAAGTGGTGTGCACCAGAGATCAAGTCTTTGTGAGTAGTCTAGGTTTAGGATTGTTGTAAATGGTCATTTATTTTGAAGCCTGTGTAAAAAGCTTTAGATTCAAACTTTCAATGTTATACATGAACTTCACTGAGACTTTTGTTGAATATCTTTATTGAATATCTTTCTTGCTTAGCTGACTCAGCTGAGACATACTGTAGCTGGTTAGGAGCACTGACAAGAATAAACTCATCCACACAGCCTCAGGGAAGGAAGTGAAGAAGACGGATTGGAGCTGCCGTGTCTAATCCAAGGGTAAATAATAAAAGGGCAAGACACAGAATCTGTGGAGGGCTTATCAAATATAACCAAATCAAAACATATCAGTTTTCGAGAAAGGAAAATTGTTATATACAATCACAAAAGGAGTTTAGGATTTTTGTTTGTGGAAAAATGATGATACAGTAAACCATTTAAACCCCCTTCAGTCATGCAAGAGGTGGGTCACTGCAAAAATATTTTAATTAAGATTAAATGAATCTTAACTTCACGTTATTCAGTATTGTAGTGTAGTAGTTTCACTTCCACTTAAATTTCTACTGAAAGGTTCCCTGCAGAGTTTTTAAACCTTTAGTTGCACAATGGATCCGTTTTTCTTACGAGTTGGTCCCCATTAGGTTTGTCTCATGCACACGTACGAGAACGCACATGCGCAGGTGTCCCAATTATGGGTTCAACGGTCTTCCAGCTTCCAGTGTTCTATTTAAATAAACACAAACTTTTGTTTGTTTACAGGAAAACATTATAGGACAGCTTTAATTAGGTTCTTGAGGTTCTCCTCTCTATGAATTCGAATAATAACTTAAGAAGTTCACGGTTCGGCCAAATACAATTTTTCCAATTGATTCTCCAATTGGATTACACAGGATTTGAGAATATGTATGGCGTGTTGACGTATAATTTCATTAAACTTCACAAAGAAGACAAAGCAAAGGCCACAACATTCAATATGATGAAATGTGGTGACAGATAGATTTGTACTAGAGTGTTGGTGTGTGTGTTTGTGTAGCACTCTCCATCTGCAAGCAGCAAAAAGGCCTGCATTTTAGTAGCCACAGACCCAGATATGCAAAATCATACCTGAACATAAACACACACAGAAAGACTGTGTACTTTCAACCTCTCTCTTAAAACCAGTTATTGAAAGATACCTGAAAATGTGAACATGATGGTATACAGTTCTCGTGTCACATTGTGACTAAAGTAACCAGCATGACAAACTTATAAAAGACGGTATAGTCTTTGTGGGAATTTGTGACTTTTTCCACTCACAGATTAAGGTCTCAAAATCCAGTTTCTTTCAGAACCTGGCTCTGTTTTATGACTATATGTAAGTTAGACCGGTAGGAAAACATTAGGGGAACAAAGCGAAAAAGGTAAAATAACTGTCTTACATAATATGAAACTAATTGCATGTCAGGTTATTATTGTCGGTCAGCCAACTAATTACTGGCTGATAGCATCTCATTAGCTCGCTAAACTCACTTTCATCTCTGTACAGAGGCCTTCTGCGCTCATGTACTATTACTTTTGACAGAGTCTAGATGATGTTAATGGTTGTGTACTGAGGAGTGAATAGTCTCACATGACAGACAGCAGAAGTAACAGGTCACCATTGATGATATGTATAGATGTGTGTGTCAGAAGGATTTTATAAAACGTGTTCGTGAGAGACACACACTTTTTATGCAGTCAAGAAAAGTTGTAAAAAATACTATTTTGCACCAGAAAAAAAGCGGTCTTTGTTATTTTCAGGCTGCATAAAACATTTAACTTTTCAAAATTCATCAACATAAGCAACACTCAACTTTCCTTCGATAACACCTCTCCCCTGGAGTAGAGTTGAAACAGTTGGTTAATTAACGGATTAACTGATCGCCAGAAAATTGATTGACAACAATTTCAATTCTAGATTTCTTTCAAGCAAAAATACCAAATATTTTCTGGATTTTGTTTCTCAAATGGAAGGATTTGCTGCTAGTCTTGGTCTTATCTAAAACATATGCTGAATAACTTTGGTTTTGTGACTAAACAAGCCATTTAAAGGCATTACCTTGGGCTCTGGGATTGGCATTTTTCACTATATTCTGACATTAATCGATAAAATAATCGACAAATTAACTGATTATGAACTAAAACAATAATTAGTTGCGGTCCTAGATGGAACACGCAAATGTTTCATTTGATTTGACAGCGCATATGTATTCCTAAAATGTACCAAGTTTTACTAAGTAGCAATGTTCTGTAAATGTCTCAAACAACAGCCATAAAGTGTGCAACAGAAAGTTAACTCTTCTGAAGTAAATTACTTCTTAGATTCTCTTGCTTAGTAAAAAGACTGTCTTTGTATGTTTCTTGCCCCAAAGCATCGATAGCGGAGAACAATGATATAGATTCATGGTCCACTTTTTCATCAGTAACTAAGGAAACGGTTTACCCAAACAACAACAACAGTCTCCTTTCTGAAAACCATTAAAGTAAGAGCTGTAAATCAGAGTTTTTATCTTCATCAAAAATCTTTATCAAAAATCATCAAGTCAATCTAATACATGCTTCTATTAGTTTAACTTCCTCTGTAAAAACACAACAGCTTTTTCTCTCCTCATTTTGAAACCATATTTTCCTCTATAGGGTAATGGGAAGCGATGTTAAATAGTTACATCATCTGAGTGAGCATCGCATCATGGAAAACACAAGACCATTTCCTAAGGAAAGTCATAAGACCCTAAAAGAAACACCCATTCTTATTTTCAAGTTTCCAGTGACTGATGTTTTCCCATCCCATAGAGCTGACCCTTACACACATACGGCAATGACACCTTTTACAGTTGGCCCATTGTGCCCAACTGTGTTCAAATCAAAGTCACTCTGGCTGAATGAGCACATTCCAGACAGGACGCCGCTGCAGTGAGGGCGTTCAGTTCTCTAATATACTGAAGACATTTAGGTAGAGGTTCTTTCATACAGCTCTATGACATTCTGCCTTGCCAGGCTTTAAGACTCATAAAACACTAAATGGAGCTTGGTGGGAGTTGTATTCCAGTAACATCAAAGACCAAATAAGGTCAAGAGTGGACCTAGCAAAGGGATTATAGGTGGGGTGTTTGGGGGGGGGTATGTTTTTGACAGCAGAAAACTTGTTTCCTATTGGTGGATATGGTTAGTGGAGCAAACATTCTGAAGGAACCAAAATATGGCTTATATTGTGGATCTCAACAGTAAAATAATGTGAGCTAGTTTTACTGTATGGAGGTGGTCCTCGTCCAAAACAGACTCCTACTGGGCTCAGCTCACAATCATTTATATTGGCTAAACATGGAATCCTTTCAGAGCAACTCAACCAATGGTAAATGGAAAGTGAAGGTTCCTGAAAACAGGAATAAGACTGTTTTTGGGGGGACAGGGTGAAGTCTGGACTGGAGTGTGGAAAACAGTATGATAAAATTTGTTCTGCATGTCTGGAAATGCAGACAATAACAAATTATGCTCTCTGAAAATGAAAACACTAAAGCAACTGAATCTAAAAAATATGTTTGAAATGTGTGACAATTATGCGTGTTTTCAGATTTCAGACAATGGGGAAATGGTTAAATGCAAGGACAGAGATTTCGGATTAATATCCGAAAAGGTGTTGAAAACACTGACTTAATGTGGATAGAGCACCGAAAGAGAAAGTGGACTTAGTCTGAGGGTCACTCTGCATCTGGGCTCAGAGCAACCGTTTTTCCAGAATAGCCCCGATAGTTATCTACTAAAACCAACCCTATCACAACATGAGAAAGTCGATATTGGATAATTCTAAAGTAGTGACATTTATTTACATCATACAATGTCCTAACATGTCATATGGTATGGTTTAGGTAAGGGAAAGATTGTGGAAATGGCAAATAAAATATGGTTACGGTGTGGTTGGGTTAGGCAACTAAAATACTTTTTCAAGTTTAGGTAAAGATTGTGATTTACTTATTGCAAAGGCAAACATTATAGGAAGCAGCTCAGGTCTCCTGCATGAAACGTGTTCTGCTAACATGCCTATCCACCATCACTAACTCGATTAAGCCATCAGTATGCTTCAGACAAACTATTGTCGGATGGTCGAAAAGCGCCAGAAACCCCCTGCCTCCACACCTTTGGTAACTAAATAATGCCACACAATACAATACAATACACTTTTAGAGTATACAAAGTAGTGTAACACTGTGAATGCCTTCAAGCTTGTCTTGAAGTTTACGATGCTATGCCCATATTTGAATGATTATCTAGAAACACTTTTGACTTCCAATGTGGTCACACGCTGAGTTGTAGCAATTACTTGTTTTTTTTAGCAAAACTCCACCCATATTTTTATATCGCTACATATAGGACACACTACTTCCTGCACTGGCACTGAATGATTAGATTTATGCAAAGCCTAAACAGATAGTTTGAACTAACAAGCACCAACAGCCAATGTAAATGGATATAGTTGGAGTCATAGAGATAACATTGTGTTTTGCTAAAGGGTACACTTGGAACATGATATTCCAAGCTGGTTTGGGGAAACATATGATTTTCTAATCACAAGATGATCTTTCTATCTGGTAAGCCTGTGGCAGTCCACAATGTGATGATCTGTGTTAGGTCTATATTATAATAGTTCTTCTAAATCCTGCAGAAACACTGGATCATGGATTTTATTTTTGACTTTCTGTAAACGTTCGAAATAGAAAATAATTTTTTGTCATCCATGTGCTGACTAATCTGGCCCAGGGACAAGCGTGTGCTCAACATCCCATTTCAGAGCTCTGTGTGAACCAACCCACGCCGTCCTCGCTGATGTTCTCAAGCACACACACAGCAACTGCAGTACAGATGAAACCCCTAACACCATTAACATACAAACTAAACACTTCATTTCTCACCCTGGTGCAGCGTTTGACTCGTCTGCCACTTCCAGCTACCTCTTTGTACACACACAAACACACACTTTCAGGATAAAGAGGGCAGAGGAAGCATGGTTTGTTGACAAACAAACAAACTATTCCTCTCCTACAGAGCTGAATAAGAGGAGCCTCACAGCAGGGAGTAACTAAATGAAAACCACAGCAGCAGACAGAGGTGTGAAAATGTAAATGGAAGGGGACTGACCCCATATTATGGGTCTCGTGATGGGTCTGTGAACGAGGAGTGGATGACTGATGACTCTAGCCATTGTCATAAAAGAATGTTAATTGGATAACTTTTTACCTTAGCTATTTGTTGTATTTCACTGCATCCTTTTGGTCGATCTTCTAAAACTTGGCCAGGTATCACGGCCCATACTGAGCAGCTCTTTGGCCATTCACCCATAAAAATGTCATGCTGAAGGTCTGCTCAGCAGTCTATCCTCAAACCTGATCATTTATTTTGATTTTAGTGCTAAAACATTTTGTATAATTCAAGATGAATTTAGTTAAGTTCCACATTATACATGCATGTAGTCATCTGAGTCCACTAAGTCAAATGTATCAAAATACGACCAAAAAGAGATTGTCACTATGACTCTCTATTTGTTTTAAAGACCAAGAAGAGTTCAAGACTGCATTGAATACATTATCGAAAAAACTTGTCCAAGATTTCAGGCAGAGGTAAACAAAACCCGGATTCTTATTTCTCCGTTCGCTGAAACAGTGCGAGCAGATTTTATCCACTGTGACTAGCGAGCTAATCACGCTAACATTAGCTTCATGAGTTGGTTGGTAAACATTAAAGAAAAATTTACATCTGGACTTAAAATAGCATTCAAGCAAATTTCCCAAAGGAATCTAACCTTGTGACACACAATTTAAAACACATTGTAAAAGGTGCAAGAATCCACCACAGTTGTATATGTCTTTACAGTTACAGTGTTGAGAAAGTGCTGCAGCAGCATGAATTTTACCTTCTATAACCTGCAGGGCAGTGGCCAGCCAGCACAGCAGGACGAGATGCAGGGCAAGAGACCACCTGAGGAGACACAGTAGTCACATAATGAAGTTGCGTTTTAGGCAGACTTGAAAACAAAAAAAGGTTTTTAAACGGTCATAACATTAATTTAAAATAGCTTATGTTAAGAGTGAAATGTGTGAAGCTGTGCAAGTTTCTACATCACAGGTCTGAAGTGTAACTGAAGAGAAGATATGAAAAGGATGATTTATTTACACGCATACAAAGGTTGAAGTAATATTTAATTGCCTTACCCTTGAAACATTTTTGCGAGTAGAGGAATAAAAATCCAGGTTTGGAAGTGAACTCCAAGTGCATGTGTGTGATGGAATTCCGGCAAACTCTGTGGTCCCTCTGCTTCACTGTGCAGACCTGAAGCCACACTAATGCTGCTTCTCTCTCTCTCTCTCTCTCTCTCTCTCTCTCTCTCTCTCTCTCTCTCTCTCTCTCTCTCTCTCTCTCTCTCTCTCTCTCTCTCTCTCTCTCTCTCTCTCTCTCTCTCTCTCTCTCTCTCTCTCTCTCTCTCTGTACAAAGGCTTTCTCAGTTCTGAGCTGAGTGACTCTCAGACCCACAGAGTTGGGAAATTTGACTCCCTTGAAGGAAAAAAAACTACCCCCTTACTCACTCAGTGGACCCTCTCTCCTAACTTGCTGCTTTAGTCAAGTTCTTTTCACTCAAGATAATATGATGATCCATCTTAAAAATGTTAATGCCTTTCCAACTCTATCCAGACTGTTTTATTTCATTAGAAGTGTATTTTATATTAGACTGAGTATAAATATTCCAAAAACACATGTTCATCAATGATTTAAATACATTAAAAAATAGGGATGTATAGCTAATATAGCAAATTACATTACAGTTTAGAATTAGACTGTAAGATAGCCTTGGTGCAAAGATTTGCTGTTGGAGCTATTGACACCCCAGTTCTCACCTTCTGTGTATTATGTATGCACCCTGTGTATATCCTCTAAATTCCCATTAGGTATGGTGTAAACAGGAAATTACACACGGCAGCTTCATTATATACCCCGAGAACTAGAAAACAATCTGTACAACCTGTGGTGGAGTGAAACTACCTGGTCCCAGGTTTTCTGTGTGTCAGTTAATTTATGGTATAATTTGAACAAAAATATAGACGCTTTAAAATCTGTAAAGCATACAACATTCATTAAGAAAAGGTTTCCCCTCCCAAAAACTTTTAATGGTGAAAAATGGAAAAAACCTACAAAGGAACAGGAGGAATCCCTTTTTAAGGACAGACAGACATGCAATAGATGCTGGGTGTGCAGAACAGACTGAAACATAGTGTAACATCAAATTAGAGTCATACTTAAACATGCAATATCTGTTTGAAGTTTACTGAGCAAAGGTGTTTTTAAACTTTTCATTTGTAAGAGAAAGATTGTGTTAAAGCTAGGGTTGGCAATTTAACTTAGAAGCATTTTTTGGTAAATTTTCTGAAATTGTCTTTACATCACGATAACAAACACCAAATAAAATGATCTGACAAAAAAAAGAAAATCTGTGCCCGCTGGATAATAAGCATACATGAAATGATTGCATGGCCTGCATGTCATGTTGGTTGTTTCCATTCATTATTGTAATGTTAGGCGTTTTCTTACATGTGAACGCTCTCTCGTGGTCTCCTCCATCAGTGTGTTTTAGTGGAGTCAATCACTAAATCAATCATGTAGCCCCACCCTAAAGCATACCCTACTTTATTGTCTATTTTACTCTCAATGGGACCATAATTTAATAAATGAACATCATGTTGTATTGAAGAAAACTTTAAACTAGCGATTGATACCATAAACACATTAGGATTTATTTTACTGAGGTAACAAATCAAGTTAGAAGTAGGGTCATTTTCTCATAGACTTCTATACAATTGGACATTTTTTTGCATCCAGTAGAGTCGCCCCCTGCTGCATATTACAGAGGATGCAGGTTCAAGACACTTTTCAGACTGAGATGCCGCTTGGCCACATCAGGTAATGCAGGACCCACCTTAATACATATTTTGTATCTGTGGCTGTGAGGCAGCTGCCCGCTTTGCCTTGTTAGGAATCCAGCCTGCCTTGGCGGATAACGATTTTTTTTTGTCCACATTTAGTCAATATTTAGAGATACAAGGTTTTTATAATAAGTGCCTTGTTCAAAAGCACAAGACAGCGAGCTGAAAAACCATTCAAAGAATTTCTATTGCTTGTTGCCTTCACATTAGAAGTAAACTCAAATAAATGATTCATGTCCTACGCAAATACCATTTGCTCCTGATAGGTTTTGACTCAGACATGTAATTTATGCATCACCAATTGTTGTCTGGTTGCCCCCTGTTTTCAGCACTTTAATCAGTCAGACAACAAAATATTTCCAGACCATTATAGTCACACCCTGATACTGCCATACTGACCATAAACACTGATGTTGAACAATGTAACCCATTAGTCTATTTCTGGTATTTGGTTTAAAATTGGAATTAGAATTAGAATTAAAATCTTCAGGGAGTTTCTTGAAAAAAATTACAATCACCTAAAAACATACCGTTTATATAAGACCTGAAGACTCAAATGAATTGTTCCTGACTGTCAGTGGCTACCTGCAGATCAATAATAATGCTATCATAAATGTGTTCCAGTGGGCAGAAATGAAATTGAAGGCAGAATGCTACCAGTTAGCAATCATCAGATTAGTTTGTGTGGCCTCAGGAAAAATCAGAAATCATAATTTCTAAAAAGACTTCCGAAGAATACGTCCCTTTGTTCTTGAATAAATACAAAAAAAATCTAAATGATTGTATTTTATTACACATTTCACAGCAGCCTTCAGAAACAACTGGTCCAGTTAGTGCTGGACTTTAGTCCCAAGTCGTCAGAGACAACGCTTCAGGGGTCCACAAGATCTGAGGGAGTCTCAGTGAAATGATTCATGTTATGATGTTAACACCCCACTATTAGTAGATGCTGGAATGATAATGGCTTGGTGAGAAAGAAAGCTACCCTCTCTTTCCTCGTCTCCCCCCTCATCCTCTGTCCTTTGTCTTTACCGACTACATTCCCTTCCTAAACCACTTGTGTTTTCCTTCTTGAGCTTTTCTCCCAGATTAAGCTCTCAGATAAGAAAAAGAAAAGAAAATGCTGTCTAGCCAAAGCTTCAGTTGTTACTGGAAGGTCAGTGGAAGTTGTGGGAAGATGAAGGCTGTGGTCAACGTCAGTGATAAACATGCTAGGATAACCTCAGTGAAGAATAAGCAATGGACTAAAGGCCCTGTCACACAGTTCCGTATGACAGAAACGTATGCAGGCGTATATGAAAATTAGCTAAAACTGTGTCAGAGTCCAAATACGTCCAACTTTTCCACAGCGGTGTTGTAGCTGACGCATACATAACAAATTATTATACGTATGTCAAACATTGATAGTTTATCAATTACCTATTTAAAACGTATCAGAGCGTCTGGCCAACGGAGCTGGAAAAGTGCCATCTGGTTCACGTCATTCTGATGCTGGAGAACGGCTAGAATGCTGAACGCTAGCTGTACTGTAGAAACACATTTAATAAGTTACTCCGTCGTCAGGCATAATGTTAACATAGGATAGGAATAGGGTATCCACTCGTTATCAATACATTGGCTGTAGGATTCACCGTCAGCCGACGTAGCCTATCTAACGTACCTCTAACGTAGTCACGTAGGTATTCACGTAGGTATTCACGTACTATATTTACGTAGTACTGTATGTATGTAGGTAAATATTCACCTACGTATTCCGTATTCACGTATATCTAACGTAACGTAACGTCTGCATATCTTATGACGACCACGTTGGGTACGTCCAGTAATTTTGAACATGCTCAAAACATCAACATTCAACAACGCACCACAGCGTAACACAGTAGGTTAGACATGCGTATCTGTATATGTTCACTTTTCCGATCCGATGAAAAGTTGGACGTATTTGGACTCTGACACATTTTCGCATGCGCCGGCATACATTTCTGTCATACGGATATGTTTGACAGGGCCTTAAAGGAAAACGGCACACATTTAGGAAAATTAAATATATAGAAAAGCATGTTTTTTTATAAATGAAGAAAGTGAAGATTTACATTATATTAACACACAAAACACATGGAAAAAGTCTGGATGATAATAATAATAATAATAATAATAATAATAATAATAATAATAATATATTAGATTTGAATAGCGCTGTTCTAGAAACTCAAAGACGCTTGATGAGACAATAATTTAATCATTATGAACTTTAGACCATGTTGACTAGAGTGTAAGCTTGCCAACATTTACTGAGTAGCACTACCCACAAGTACAACTGAAGCTGGTGGAAATGTCAATCATTTGCAGGTATTTGGTCAGAAACCAAACTATTGAACAAATTAAAATTTTGGCATGAAAAGTTAAGGTATGACCAAAAGGATCACAATTCATACATATATATATACACATATACACACATCTGTATACATATATATATACATATACATATATATACATATATATGTATATACATATACATATATATATATACATATATATATATATATATATATATATATATGTATATACATATACATATATATACATATACATATATATACATATATATATATATATGTATATATATGTATATGTATATATATGTATATGTATATGTATATATATATATATATATATATACATATACATATATATACATATACATATATATACATATACTAAATATACATTATATATATATATACATACATACATATATATTATACATATATATACATATATATATACATATACATATATATATATATGTATTGTATATATATGATTATATACATATACATATATATACATATATATATATATATATATATGTATATGTATATATATCATTATATATACATATATATACATATCATATACATATATCTATAATGTATATATATATGTATATTATGTATATGTATATATATATGTATATTATGTATATGTATATCATATACATATATACATATATATATATTGTATATGTATATACATATACATATCTATATACATATATATTATATATCTATATATATATATATGTATATACATATAATATATAATATATATATATATGTATATGTATATACATATACATATATATAACATATATATATTACGTATACATATAATACATATAATATATATATATGTATATGTATATACATATACATATATATACATATATATATATACATATACATATATATACATATATATACATATACATATATATACATATATATATACATATACATATATATACATATATATATACATATATATATATATATATATATACATATACATATATATACATATATATATATATATATGTATATATATATGTATATATATACATATACATATACATATATATACATATATATATATATATATATATATATATATATACACATATACATACATACATATATATATATATATATATATATATACACACAGTATATGTCCAAATATTATATTATAAAATGGCTCAATGAATGAATCCAGTAATTGTCCAAAACATTTCAAGTGATCAATCTCAGGTGATCACCAAAGTCAGTAGTACTTTGTACCTTGTTTTGTTGTATTTTAAGCTTTATCTGAATAAAGGTCTAATAGTGGGTGGAACGCGTCCTCCCCTGTACCACCCCGTGACACTGTAAGTTCAGATATTGTACTATTATATATTATACTTTGTAAAGTCAGTTTATGTTGAGTTTTTTTGTTTGAATTTGTTGCTTAGTTTTGGGGTAAATAAAACCCTTTTTTAAAAACCTGTAACTCCTCATGCCCGCCAGTTTGATACCTCACATTGTTTAAAGGTGCTATACAAAAAAAAAGATATATATATACAGTATGTATATACACTAGTACACACACATTAATTTAAGTCGTTGAGAAATCTTGCTCTAAAACCAATGACAAAACAAACATGTTGAGTGAATGTGGCCCAGTTCGGCCTGGTAACTGATACATAATCAAAGTGTTTGTGTGCAGCTATAACATTTTGTTAAATCAAATCAAATCAAATCAAATTTATTTGTATAGCCCAATATCACAAATTATACATTTGTCTCAGTGTGCTTTACAGACTGTACAGGTGTAAATGTGGCCCTCTGATCAACGAGCCGCTCTACAGAGCCAGTCAGGAGGCTCGTCTCACATATGAAGACACATCACCGTTTCATTGTCTGAATAAAACAGCAATTTCAGTGTTAAATTGTAAGGCCTGTCTCGTTGAGAAAACACATCCATGACTCTGACATCTCATAAAGTACCACATAATACATAGTTATTTGTGCCATGCATAACCTCATAGTATGTATATCTATATATGAACCAGTACAGGACATCTCTCATGCAGTATCATGACTGCATGCTGCACTTCTATGCAACTTATACAGAACTTACACAACAGAAGCAAGTTGGCAAACATCTTGAATGATAAAACTTCCCTCATTTGCAGAAAGTCAGATGTGAACCCATCATTTTTCCTTCTATTTTTTTACGAGCTCTGTTAATTGTTTTATACAGTGATACTTGTTTTATACAGTATTTTTTAAATGGATCCGAGCCACCATACAAGATTCCCATTGGAGAAACAGTAAAGTTTCAATTTAGGTTAACTGTCCTGAATCTTTGTAAAATAACTTTAAAGTGAGCGAAGAGTTACAGGCAGCACATAATGTAGCAGAGTTGTAGTTGCAACAGAGATCAGAGCATCAGACCGAGATCGTTGTTGTTGTTCTGTGCGTGCTGACCCAGCTAACCGTTCTGCGGGACAAACAGGATGCCATTTATCCAAGGCCAAGTTTCCCGAAAAGCTTCTTAATACAGCTCCAAGATTGTCTTTGTTCTTTTGTGGGCCAGGCGACAATGATGATTTTAGGATTAAATAGATTTTTGGAAACTGAGCGTGGGTCAGTTATGTAAGAGATGACAACAATCCATCTCAGCTCTCATGTGGGTCAGACAAGAACGGATTCAACTGGATGAGAATGTATCACCTTATATGTTACAATAGGAAATCAATTATTTTTAATGCAATTACGTTAACAAAAAGGTGACACCATTAAAACAAATTCAGATTTTGAGGTTTTAAGTTTCAGTTACTGAACCTGCAATAGGATGAAATGTTTAAGGGGAGACACTACAGGTGAATAGGGTAAATATTTTAACAAATCAATATCACCATCAAACATCCCCAGTTGATTATTTACATTAAGACAATTATGTTTTGTATTACTCGTTTTCTGAAATGTTATGTTTAAATAACCATTTGAGCCAATGTCTTATTAATGCTGATGGCGCATGTAGATGCAGCGGCCGGTTAGCTCCCAGAACTTCACTATATTTTATTTTAATTGTTGTCTTTTTGTCTCTTATCGTCTTCTTATTAGCACATATGGCATATGACAGAGATACGCTTATCAACATCAGAGAAGGAAGCGTGGTGATTAGATTATGTGCAGCAGACTTTGAGATGATCGCCGACCACACAGCCAGTAAGACGGATGCTTGGTTTTCTGATAGGTTATATTTAAATATGAAAATTATGCATTATCTAATTCTAACTTTTCGTGAATTCAACAGAAATCTACAGATGCAAATACACAAAGTGTAGTAAAATGAATACCTTGTGTGTATTTTGGACGTTTTCTTTCCACTAGTCTGAATAACGACATGTTATGGAAGCAAAATATCTCAAACTCTTAAAATTGACAAGTGCATAAAAAAAATGTTTTTGCCCGTAGTGTCTCAGCTTAGAGGATGAGATGAGAATAGGCTAATCAGAAAAATCACTGTGATCTAACTTTGACCAAACAGTCGTCCAGCTTCATTTCCTTTTTCCCTTACTGACTTCCTGCTTTGATGGTTCCTGCTTTTTGTGTGCGTGTGTCTATAAATGTTTCATGTCATGTTATGGGAGTTTCCATCCAAGTCTGAATAAACACTTCTCACTGTGGGCCAGCTCATTATGTTGGTCATTATTTATGGGCACAAATAGTCTCTAAAGCTCTGATAGAGATGAACACAATCTTCTCCTGTTTTTTGCCAGAAACTCTCAGTTTCAAATAAATGTTGTTTTGACAGCAATGCATTTATTGATTGTGAAGCCTAACTGACAACTACTGAGTCTTTCAAACCCAGAAAATCCTAAAACCTAAAATCTCCATTGATGACATGACACCTGTCTTTAAGATGTAAATCTTGATTTATTGCTGATGCCGTGTACAGACTGACATATTATCTGGTGATATTGATAATGGTTAAATTCCAGCTTCACGGAAAAAGGAAACTCTCTAACTTCAGCTTGTTTACAGTTTATATTCCAACACATTCAAAGAGTTAAGAAACAAGTCATTTTTACATATACAGAAAATAACTAAACTAGAAAATAACTAAAAGTGTCCACATTGTGCTTGCACATCATGGAGTTCAGTGGAAGTTTTGCGCTGAAATATACTGTAATTATGACAATATCTTTAGTGAATCTGACCTTCAGGGGCAGACAGTGATGTGCAATTCATGGTGCCATCAGCGGCCGCAATCCATTCTTTGTGAATTCGCCCATCACAGATCCAGACTAAACTCTTTTTTGGTTTGTTTAATTTGTGTGTCTTTTGTTGAACTAACACTTGACACATTGTACTTAAACATAATAATATTAAATACAAATACTACTATGTAGGCTCCATGTTGCTCAGTTTTCCTCATCAATGCACACTAGCTTTCAATGAACTCACACATGCACCTTAACATGTTGCTCCAATACATCATAATACGTCCTTTAAATACATCATTAACTCAACTAAAATGTACTAAAATCACAAAAGTTGCACTTACTCTGTTGCATTTTCACTATCTCTTCCCTTTCACACTAATGTTATCTGTGACAACAAAAACAGTTCATAAGCAATGTTCAAGAGGATCTCTAGATTACAATCAATACTGCCACATTTAACCTTATACTGTCCTGATAGTATCAATGGGACTTTGGCTTTAACTTCTGATACAGGGATATGAGGCAAAATTTAGATTCTGTAAAAATGGCTTAAAAACACGTTCAACTCATTCCCTGATTCTGAAGGTGTGCGTTATATGTCAATGAAAAGTTTCATTGACGGCACTGAAATAAATAAAATCCCTATGTTAGCTTTGTTAGCATCTTTTGTTGAAACCAATGAGCCAGTTGCCAGCTACCACAGTCAGTGTTATGCTAATTAAATGATGCTAATAACAAGCTGTAGTGAGTGTTCTTTCCTCCTACAACTGCCTGGTGAAGCAATATAACATATTACATTAAAATGACAGCTCTTTAAAAAAGGTTTTTCTGAGGATAGAATATCTCTGAAGTGCAGCCACACATTTTACAGTGTATAGATGTGATGGAGGTAAGGAGCCCCAGGAGCAGAGAGCCTTCTGTGGCCCCAGACGATGCACTGAGCTCAAGCTGTGCTGCAGGCAGACTCCCCTGTCCTTCCCAGCAACCATGGCCCTCCTTTATTTTCTCCTGACACCGTGAAAGGGAGTTGACTGTACTTCCTTTGTCTGACATCTTTGTCCAGGTTCAATTGTCAACCCCCTGCCCTTTGGGGTCCTACTGTCCAACAATGCTTCCTTACAGTGCCCTTCCAAACAATTAGGAACCTCTTGGTGCTAGGAGTAGATGGTAATAACCTCCCGACCACCTCCACGAACCAACAGGACACGGTCTAGGCCATCCATCAGGACCTCCAGGAACTCCATATCTGAGAGTCACAATCTGGTTAAGGACAAACTGTACATTACAGCAACACATGCTGCCATTTTCAGATTTAATCACTTTTAAGAGCACATTTACATTTACTCAAGCACCGTACTGAGATACAAATTTGATGTGCTTGAACTTTACTTGAGTTTTTCCATTTGATGTTACTTTACAGAGATGAGGATTGTATCAATTTTCTCATCTAACTATTGGCAAGAAAGTCGATCAGCGCATTTCACGGAATGTGGAACTATTCCCTTAATATGTCAACATTTATTTGACTGGCTAAACAACAGAATGACTTGACTAACTGAACGACTGATTAGCTGAAAAAGGATACAGTTCTCATCCCCCTTCTTGTTCTTCGGTGGGCCCGGCATGTTGAGCAACACCAGTTGTGATTCACGGGATTTCTTTAGCACCACACCGTTCAGCTTCACCGCCGTGTGCATCCTTCGTACGTTGGACTGGTTACTACGTTAGACCATAGACATTAATAAGAGCATCGGTTATCCTGTCATTCATGCAAAGTCAGTGGGCTTTTTGAGTATAATATTCTCAATCAGCAAAGGGAAGCACAGTATGAGTGATTGGAAATCTGATGATCATGTAGGCAAATACGGTACACAGACACATGCAGCTCTACATTTGTCATCATGCAGCCTGCTGCTCAAGAAAACTGGACTACTGATCTACTTACACAGAAGCATGCCAACACAGACGTTATTTGACAGCACCCATGCACAGACAGCTCATGCACGTCGAAACAAAAAGCCAAAGATAAAGAAGTGACTTACAGGTTCTCCCACTCTCTAGAGGAATAGAGCAAAAACATATCCAACATCAACGCAATAATAAGGCTAAACCTAAAGACAATATAACCAATTAAGTGCAGAAAATTCTAAGATGGAGCAATTCACCCATTTCGAATGTTATCAGCCCATTAAATGGTCGTCATCAGTAGTGATCACTGGGTTTAGGAAAAGGTCATGGTTTGGGTTTGTGAAATAAGTTTTCTTGTTACGCAACCTAAGTTGCATATTTAAGTTAATTAGGTTATGTAAGTTAACCTACTTATGTAACTTAAGATAAGTCAACGTGTTGACTTTTGGTTTCACTACAGGACACGAACAGCGGTCTCCTCGGAGAAAGTCCTGTGTTTGTTGACCTAAACCGTATTGTTTGATGTTCAGTTGAATACAAACATAATGTTTGACATGTTGGACACTATAACAAAAAACAAGGAGTTTTTCTTTAAGATGTTTTGCAGCAAAGCTGGATCTACTCACGGTTTCATATTAAACATGTCCTTAACTCCCATTCCTTCTCTTTGTCTGTTCCTCTCGTTAACCAGTTTGTCTTTGGTCCAGGTCATGTGGACACGATCTGGTGTGGCACCTGCAGCTTTGTCATTCATTGTAGCGTGAGACGCTGTGTTCCGGTCGTGGATCAACTGTGCCTAAACAAAGGACAGGTCAAATGATCAAAAGTCAATTAGGTGTTTTCAGCGATGTACATCCTCGTTTTCATTTCTATTAATACAACATTGGATTTCCAAATGAATCCTTGATGGTAAATGCCTCATAAAGATCAAACAAAATATGATTTTACTACTTCTCAAAATAAAGCCAAATTATTCTGATTCTACATTTCTGTTCAGTAGTACCTTGTATTTTAACTCAGCATTAGTGGACATTTTAATCACAAAGCAACATGTCATTGGAAAAATGTCATCGCTTTACAGTTGTGAGGGACAAGAAATCATGACCAGAAGAGGATATGAAGACAAATTATGCAGATGTAGTTATTTTTAGGGCAGGTGATAGACAGCTTCATGGTGATGGCAGCACATGCAGGAAAAGAACACAGAAACACTGACTGACTGACTGACTGACTGACTGACTGACTGTCTTGTGATCTTCATTAAACGTACAATATGTAATTTTCTCAATCTCTCAATCAAAACAATAACAAAAGATGGCGCAGTGGCCCATGCAAGTTTGTCATTGCAGTCAGCTTCTTCCGATTAGGATTGCTTCATTGTTCATCGTTCAGGATATGGGGTGATCCTGCCCATCATACTCGACACTAGCTAGCAGAGCAGTAGGATGTATGTGTTTTGGTGTCAGTGTGTTTACATTTCCAAAGAGCGTGATTACGCTCTCATTATTAATTTCCCCTTCATCCTCTTCCTCCTGATCTAATACCACAAGTGAGGGAGGTGTGGGTGGAGGCAGACAGTCATCTCCAACTCCAGAACTCACTAAACCTCCACATCACACCGTATTCACTAAACAACATAACAACACTGATAATGAAAACAACTGAAAAAGAGAACACAGGCCGACATTGACAACAATGGATCTAAGGGCGCAAAGAACGTGGCATGTGTACCAAGAGTATCTTAGGGCATCTAGTATGTGTGCGTGTAATCCTGACATGCTGGCTGGCTCTGTGATTAACTGCTGGCAACAATGCCCCTTCCCCATTCCGTGTACCTATTTAAGAACAGCGAGGCGAAATAACGGAGCAACAGGCTGTGTAAAAGTGCTCTCAGTGTATAACATCTTTCCCAATTCATTGTCTATGGAGCAGTTCCAGACTTTATAATTGATGACATCAGAAATTTGAGTTTTAATTTAGTTTTTGGATTTGGGAGAGAGTTATCTTGTCATGTTAACTAGTGGAAAGAAAAATAGGAATAGGAATAAAATGTATGGATTTTGGATATATGCGTAGTATCTCAATGATTGCTGGCTATTAACAACATGATGGCGACCCAACACTTTGTTGCTATAAACTATAAACATGATCCAATGTTAGAAACTGACAGAATGGATGTAATGGTTAGATGACTGGATGGATTCTCGCGTCTGGGAGTCTGGTCGATTTAAAGGCTCTCAGTGAGGAATTTGTCTTCCTCTGGTGGCAGCTGTTGGTCCCCGTGTCTCTACCCAGTCAATAATGGAGGGTAGACAGCAAACACAGAGGCTGAACATTTGATCCCTTAATTCAGCTTCTGATGACAACACTGTCTCAAGCATTGCAGTTGTTATAAATGGATTATGATGCAAGTGAGGATGGCATGATAAATGAAGTGACCAATGGCGTCATGGTCGGCCACTACAAGCCGTTTGGTGGCCGTGACTACCTCATCCTCTGGTATGCACAGGGTGATGAGGGAAGAAACACCTGATGACTTCTTCCTCTTTATGGAGCCGCGCGATACATCTGTGATGCTCTGAATCTGAGCCCGTTGTACAATCACAAAGCCAGGTTGGGGGAAGAGTTCAAAGGTCAACAACAACAGGTCAGACCATGAGGAGTTATGCTACATCTTTTTATTTTGGGTGGAGGCAAGCTGCATCAGTATAGTACAGCTGTAATATATTTTATTATAGTGCTGTATACAGTTTATTGCAGCATCACACTTGGAATGGAATATATTAGTTTGAGCCTGTTGTAGCTCTACTCATTGAAGTTTCCAAAGTTTTTTTTTGTGTGTTTTTTACAGTGTTGTGTACAGTGCAGTGTTAAAGGGACAGTTCACCCAAAAATCTAATATATATATTTTTTAAAGTCACACACAGCAATGTCTTGTCAAGTAATCACGACCCGTTCACTCAAGATAATCCAAAAACCTTGTTGTGAGCAGTTTCACGTGGGTGAAAGCTGAGCTGTAACTTTAGAGCAACTTTGAGTTCTAGAAAAGCGCTATAAAAATTTAATTTACTATTATTAGAGAACGACATTAATGTTTACATCTCACGCTGCCACAAGCACGAGCCTCTCGTGCACGGTGATAAGGTTGGGGGAAAAATAGTTCCTATAAGAAACTGCTCAAAACAAGGTATGTGGATTATCTTGAGTAACAGGGTCATGATATCTGGAAAGAGACATTGCTGATGGATTTTTCAAAAAGTATTTTTTGGCGCTTTAAACACCACAAGCCGAGTGCCAACTAGTTCCATTATATTCGAGACATCTCTAGGGCGGATATCTCCAACACTCACACCAAACAATCTGGATTGATGAATACTAGTACAGGTAAGAGGAACAATATGTGTTTTTCATTTTGGTGTGAACAGTCCCTTTAAGCTTGTCTTGGTAACACTTTTAATTAAATTAAACTGGTCATTATTTTTGATACAACAATACAGTTTTGTCACCCCTAGATAGGACATTGTGCCATTGTTGATTAGAGAAATATAATATATATAATTATAATGTTTGTATTGACATCAACAGCATTAAGTTTTTACCAGAGTTTTTACAGTGCAAATGTTAAAACGTGGGTTTCACATTACCTCTCTCTCCCTCTCAGTGCGGGACAGCTGCATCTGTTTAAGCATTTGAGACCTCTGCTCCATCACCAGCGTCTTCTCATAGGTGAAGGCGGAGATGTCGCTTTCATGCTAGAGGGGACACATAGAACATTTCCAATCAGATTCTTATACAGACTTATTGTCCTTCAATGTTTGTAGTGAACAGGTAGCCTTTCAGTATCCTGCTCGAGGGTTGGGTCAACCATCATTAGATGAAAAAATTAATTGACTGAATTGTAAGTCTCACCATTTCCACAACCTCAACCTCCGCATCCAGGCGTAGATGGTAGAGAAACATCTGGAGGTCTTTCTTCATCTGGATGGAGTTGTCGTCCATCTGGGCCACCGTGAAGATTCGCATTTTACATTTCCTCCATACCTGCAGAGGTAGGAGATGTATGAGTATCAGCTGCAGTTAAGATGCCAATCTCAGAGCACAACATTATATCTGTGATCTAGGAAGGACATATGAGCAGGAAACTCAACAATTTAGTAGCTACTTGAAGCATTACAACATCCATTTTTATTATTATGAGTGAAGACATTGTCCATTATTATTCTGTTATGGCACAGAAGCTGCTTTATAGAACAAGACAAGAGGTCTTCTTGTGCAGATGGTGCTAAAGTTTTTATGAGAATGAAAGGCTCACTGCTAACATGTTAAACCCTCTGTACAGTAGAGAAGATGTAAGGGCAAAGAAGAAGATTTTACTTTTGATTGATTTGAAGAGAAGGGATGGCCTCACCATGGTCCTATTTCATCATTTGAATTAGGTAAAATATGTTTTGTTTTTAATGAATTTATTCTGTGTACTGTGTAGTTTTTACATGATTATTGACTCAAACATGTGTATAATTCAGTTAGATAAAAAGACATAAAATAATCATGTAAAATGAAACAATAACGAGACAATTTAGACAACACACACACACACACACACACACACACACACACACACACACACACACACACACACACACACACACACACACACACACACACCTTATGTTGACTCAGCAAAAATGGCAGCAG
Source organism: Cottoperca gobio (assembly GCF_900634415.1). Classification (NCBI taxonomy): domain Eukaryota; kingdom Metazoa; phylum Chordata; class Actinopteri; order Perciformes; family Bovichtidae; genus Cottoperca; species Cottoperca gobio. Next base: position 16,999,170 of record NC_041371.1, read on the forward strand.
CATGAGCAGTCCTCCATCGTGAACGATCCACCACACATCAATGGTTCCCTCCTTCAGACGCTCCTGGTTACTAGGGAAATGGTCAATGTTCTTAGCAACCATCAGAGCCTGATGAGCTGCCGTCGTCTCTCTCACAGTTTCTGCAGAGAAATAGAGTAATGGCATTTGTTTCTTTGTAAGGGCTGTGGGATACAGCAACATAAGTTATGTGTCTCCCTCTGCTGTTTTCCCTTCTTGACTCTTTTTATCGTGCAGATATACGTTGTGCCGGCTTGCCAGCAAAGGATACAACTCCTTACATGTCACACACTTCCTTCAAGACGCTCCTATGTAGTTTACCTATGAAGTTCCTTCTTGCCGAGGAGTCCCGGGCTTGTCCCCAGCCTGCTGGCCATGCCATCAGGACAGCGTTGTGTTTCATTCCTCCCAGTCCTGCTGACTGGATGAGCAGGGAGAAACCGTCTCGCAGGTTGGACGACACCACCACATGGGAGAAACCCTTCATCTTCTCTGCAGCCATCGCTGCTTTCAGGTTCTTCAGGGAGCAAAGGAAAGGAGAGGAAAAGGACAATAAATCATGTCTCAGAAGATGAATTGTGCGCAATATTTTGAAGTGATTCATTGCTTGTATCACACGTTGGCCGCCTCTTTTCTAATATATAACTTCTATAAATGAGCGGTATACAGGAAATCAGGTTAAATGTAAAGTGAACATAATACCTGGTTCAAACTGATAATGGTTTTAACATGACTGACCCTCAGAAAGATGACTGACTTTAGTTTGTATGAGACTCAGAAACATATAAACACACTCAAGCACTAATAATGACTTGATTTTGATTGTGGCTTGATAGCTTGTGACGTCACAGTAACTCTGTCCACTTCTTATGTACAATCTTTGTTTCTTATACTTTGTGTTTTCAGCTCGTTCTGATGGCCCGCTTGCAAGAAAATATATTCATGCTTTAAAAAAGTATATGGACATTATCTAGAGCTTATGTGAAATAAAAACAGATGGTAAACCTACACAATAGCACTATAAGAGCTGCATTCTTAAAAAACTTAATTTTAAAGAGAAAGAAACATTTATACAATTGTGTTGTTGAGTCACAAGCGTTTGTCAAGTGAGTCTTGCAGCACACACCAAACTTTTATGGTACTCTAAATGGGTGATGTACCCATGACTTCACACAGTAGACCTGAGACCTGAACACTGGAAAAAAACATGTAAAGGACAAATTGACAAACCTGCTCTCCAGTCTTGGCATCATTCTCGCGGGTCATAAAGGTTCCCTCCAGGACCGAGCAGACGATGGTCAGTCCTTTCCCTGCTTTGAGCTGCGTAGTGAAGGACATGAGACGCGGGTGTTTCACCGCCAAGTCAGAGTCTAACTTACACAAAACCAACAGCTGAGGCCTGAAGAGAAAGAGAAAAAAGTCAATAGTAGAATACAAGCCAAAAGAAAAGCATTGAAAATGAATTATAAACAATTTATGATATAAATCCAAACCTCTTACATTGTTTGAGTGGAAATTATAGTACTTAGCCGTGTTGAAAAATAGATTTATTTTAAAGGGAAAGTGTTCTCATTTTTTTTGTATTTTATGAAAGGAGTTAGACAGATGTGATCTTATCAGACCTCTGTAGCCTGCTGCTCATCTCTGCTGCAGGCTTGAATTTTTCCGACAATGTTAGAGTGCAATGCTAAACTGCCACCATTTTTAAAACCTTTTTTATTTAAGATCTATTTTTGCCCTATTCACCCCCAAGAACATATTCCTTTTGACTGTATTTTGCAGAAACTATTTTCTAACTTCTTATTTTCAATGAAAAAAGCACAGAAAAAAAGATCCTCTAAATTGTACAAACAATGGTGTGTCCCTTCCCCGAGCAAATCACAACATACACAGATGCTCACCTCCAGTTTTTGGTGTGTAATGGTACTTCCTCCAGCCGGATGAGAGCATAGCGGGCTGCATTTAAGGACAGACCTCTGATCCCGTCTCCCCATTCCTTCACTGCCCTGCAAGCAAAATGTCCAAATAGTAGAGTTTCACCTCTTTTTCCAAATGTTTATGAATAGAATAACATTACATGTTGTATCCGGTCTCAGTGGCGTGCAAGATGTGAAGCTAAGTGTCTGTGTTATGTTGGTTACAGCTTGTGAATATCTATAAATCAAGAGAGAAATGACGCTTCATGTACTTCACATTACACAAATAAACAGTGGCTAGTTTTGCTTGGACACTACCAGTGATGTAGAGTTTAAAGTTTTGATTTGAACTCGCAGACTCACCCTCTGTACTCAATGTACTTATAGATACAGCCGGCTATCACCATGGCAACCAGGGCGTAGTACCAGGAGGAGATGAACATGAGGGAGAGACACAGACTCATCCCTAAGAAGGACAGGGTCCTACACACATACAGTATATATTACTGTTTACTGACCAAAATCTGTGGTTTTTGATCAAATCTGTGGAAAACTTACGTCTTACATAACATGTGCAGGATTCATTTTGAGTTTAGTTGGAAGCTGTTCTCACCAGTGATAGAACTTGAAGCGAGGTCTCCAGTTGGGGGTACGGAGCAAAGTCTGAACAGCACAGGCCAGGTTAACAAACAGATAGCACATGAGGAAAAACCTGAGCAGACACACACAGAAAAGAGAGAAAGGACTGAAATTAAATGCACAACACTTTGAAAAGAAACGTAACACAGAATGAAAGCAGGTGGGAGAGAAAGTGGATCAGTTGTTTATATTTTCTACAGTGTTAAACCACCTACATGGAGAGGATGGGGGCCACGGCATCCAGAGAAGCGATGAGGATTCCTATCTCACAGATCCCAACTGTCAGCAACAGAGCCCAGGTGGGCTCACCATTAGCCTTCCCGTGACCAAAGACCTGAGAAAGACAGAGACAGAGAGCGATGGTGTGATACAGAAACATCGTATCGTCAAGGTCAAACAGTACAGTAGAATATACGGAGCGATATATATAATTAATTTAACACGGATAGTTTGCTGGCTTTTTCGTTTTAATCTCATCTATTTTATATCATATACGTGATGATTGATTCATTATGTCAATCATTTATAAAGCATGAACACCAGAGAAATCAAGCAATCTGAAGTCATCACCTTGAGCTCTAGGAAATTGTGATGGATTTATTTTTACATAATTTTTTACTTTGTATAGACTAAACAATTATTCTAGATTATTCTAGGGAAATGCATTCAACACCACTGTTAGACCCAAGCATCAACCTGTCAAAAGTCAATCAAAAGTGAAGCCAATGCAGGAGTGCCTTTAACTTGCATTCTTTCAGATGGCCAGCAGGGGGCGACTCCTGTGGTTGCAAAAAGAAGTCTGAAGAAGTCTAATAATAATGCAGCTGTCAGAAACGTGTCATCAAAGGAAGCGCTGTCCTGTGACAGAAATAAAAATGCCAAACAAATGTCTTTCAAAAGCAAAGCAGTTGGTGACTAATGTGAGAGGTGGTCATGTGACAGTCACAGAGATATTAGAGGAGAGAATATTATAGCCTACAGTAGGTGATGATAATGAAACTGGACCTGCATAAAGACGCTGAGGCAGCTGTTGTGAAATAACTTCCCTAACAACTATTTAATGTATAAATTGTGGCAAAATTAAAATAATTAAGCAATGATGGCGATGATGGCGATGATAATCTGCTGAATTGGATGTTAATTTTTGCATGACTTTGTCTGAATTACATTTTCTATTTGAGTTCCTTTCTGTATCATATTTAAACTCAAATTCATACAGATTTATCTCTCCTGTGGAAAGAGTATCTGTACATGACTGGTACAACACATTTGGACCACTTGTGAATTTCCTTTAGTGCCAAAGCGAAAAATTACAAAAACGCTGAAAATTTGTGAAATTCCCTTAAATATCTGTCACGTTCCACTTAATTACACATCTGTTTGTGCGAGTGCTTCTTGGATGAGGCCCAATGTGTTTTGCTGATAAACACTGATGTGAGAAAACTCCACAGGGCACATTTTAGTCAAGTATAACATTTTCACTGCACAGTAATCAAGTCAAGTCCATTTTATGTAAAGAGCCCAATATTACAAATTTGCCTCATGGGGCTTTACAATCTGTACAGCATACAACACCCTCTGTCCTTTCAGATAAGGAAAAACTCCCCAAACAAAAACACATTTAACAGGGAAAAATCAGTGGCTTTGTTAGGTTTTAATTGAGGTTAGAAGTTGGTCTAAATCTATATTTGGGAGAAAAGCGCTTCACTGTGGCAGAAGTGAGCCAAATCAAAACATAACAAGGGTAAGCAAAACATTCCATCACTGTAATGTAACTACTACGATACACAATGAGGCATGCGAAGAAGCTGAAAAGACCCATTCCAGACAGAAATATAGTAAGACAAACTCAAGTCACTTTGTGTTTGTGTGACACTGTAACGTGTGAAAAACACAGATATTTCTAACACTGACCTGTAAGAACGGGATGATGCCATCCCGAGCGATGGCCTGCAACAGGCGGGGGGCGCCAGTGAGGCTCTGAAGCCCCGCCCCACAGCAGGAGAAAAACGAGCCAATCACAATCACCCAGGGTGACGGCCAGGCCAGAATACCAATAACTGGGTTCTTCTTTACTGAGTAACCAAACCTGAAACACCCAAAATCAATCAACATTTCATACGACAGGTATGTGCTTCAAAATAAAAAAATATCAAAAATGATACATGACAAAATCACATAAGATAAGATGGTGTTACATAAATGAAAACATATAAGCTAAAAACAAAAGATGGAATGGTATTACAATACAAAGGAATAAGATAAAAAGGCCTTATAATTATTATTATTTTATTAAAAAAAAGGGAATAATAATAATAAATCTGATTCTAAAATAATTGTTTTACCCGTTAACCACACACCTTAAACCTAACTAAAGGTTTGCAAGAAAATAGGTTTTAATTTCAAGAACGCATAAAATAAAGTATGTACCAGAGTGAGACACATCACAAACAAATTCCATTAAACACCAATGATTCTGTCTCTAAAAACAACTATTTCTTAAAAAGCTTTCCATCACCTACTACCATTGCCACCATTTGTTTCTCTACAATGAGCAGGAAGTCCATTAACAATACTCTTACTTGTCTCTCAGCACGACGCCTTCAATACAGGCTCCGAACAAGACCACGCAGGAGATGTCTGAGCAAGAAGTTAAGATGGAAATACGTACACTCGGTATTTACTTTGTAGTAACAAACCTCATCTGTGACATTACAACACTCGTACATACACAAATAGCTGGCAAAGTTAGTGTTGCTGCTCTCAGTCATCAACTGATATACGGCTCATACACATGCACATGCTTGTGTCACATGAGTTTATACTGTACTTTGTATATACTCTGTCAGCTGTATCACACATTTCGAAACAGTCTATAGGATACAGATGAAAGAGGTGGTGAGAATAGCCATTATGGTTCCTATTGGGATGGACCTCTGGGCATCTCTGAGATCCCCAGACCTGTTAGAACCAGCCATTATACCTGAAACACACACACAAAGTATTCAGATCCTTTACTTGTATGAAAGTATTAATACCACTGTGTGAAAACACTGAAATGCAAGTAAAAGTCCTTCATTTAAAGTTTTACTTGGTAAAAGATTTTGTGATATTGTGGTTGTATAAATGTCATTTATGAATCAGAATATTTAGTTAGATACAAACATGTTGTGACATGACTTTTGGACTGAGAAAATGTACAGAGACGAGGAATGAGACACATACAAACGGATGAGCGGTTCTCGTGTGCGCCATCAAATAGAATCATGTCGCCGCCACGGTGTTAAAGTGCGTAAGTATTAAAAGCAAAATGTAATTCACGTCTCGAAAGTACAAGAACTCATCACTCAGAACTGCTCTTTTCAGAGTGTATTAATATAGAACATATTATTGAACTTCTTCTCACGATCATTTCTCACTGATACGAACATATACATATTTGCTTGGTATTTGATGTACCTGTGACAGAGGGGAAGTATATTCCCACCAGCAGAGTGAAGTAGGTGGTGATGTCATTGAAGACGTAAGGCTTATCCATGTGATCTGGCGTGTCCTGGGTTTCTTGCACCGAAGGCTGGCTTTTCTTCTCTATGTGCGTAGCAGCTGGACCATAGTCCCCCCACAGGTTGTCTAACGAAAAGATGGACAGAGAAAAGGATCATCAGTCGTATGAACATTAGGATTCATCCATTCCCTGGGGATATGATTATTTAGTGGACAAAGTTGATCATTTATCCCAGATGTAAAGATTACTGGATTGTTTCGCTTCTCACCTTTGATAACTCCGCTCAGGAGCCCAGGTATGGCCCGTATCTCTGTCAGGTTGTTTGAGGTGAAGTATTCATCACAGGTTGCGTTGGCATATTCACTGCCACAGAAGAGGCTCCATAGCTCGGTGATCACAGTGATGTTTTTCACAACCTCTGTCTTGGCACATGTTTCAAACAAATCATTCCTCAGAGATCGGTTTCCCAGCAGACAGACGCTGTAGAGGAGAGAGATCAGTTTAGTGTAGTTAGATGGAAGCTGCTTTATCTGTCTGTGAGATGACAGATATGTTACACTGTATTACCTACACTATATGGTGGTTGGCATGCTCTAGGTTTGGAGAAACAGACATGAGTTATGGCACAGAAGCAAAGCAATATGCTGCTGTGGTCGGGGGGAAGCAGTACAATTTATTCAAGCCACCTAAATGAAAGGCATACCTAAATCTAGTAAGTATATTTAGAATATTTACACCATTATACACATTATCTATGCTCTCTCGTAGACCAGCAACTCCTGTGTTCTGTGAGCTAAAATGACGGAAATGCTTTTTTGTCAAAGGAGTCTTTGAAGAGAGCATAGATCACGGCTTCACTTCCCCCTCGTAAAGGGCTGTCTGACAGCAACCAAAATATTCTAAATATAGCATCCACAGCAGTACATTGCTTAGCTTTCCGTGCTGATACTCATGTCTGTTTTCTCCCAACAGGTTTTTTAGGTGGCTAAAATAGATTTTGCTCGGTAATTCACTGACTATGGATAAGTACCTCATACAACCCCACTTCAAATCATCCAAACTATCCCTTTAAGGAATACTGTTGATTCAATACAGACAGCACAACGTCTCAATTCACTGCACATACACAACCCCTGCATGTAGTTAGTCTTGTACGCATTATACACTAATGAGTCACAGCCATAATCATAACAACCAAAGCAATGCCATGGCAACAGCCGAAGCTTTATCATCCCATGGCTATAGTCATCATCACATCTACAGTCTAGTTGCATACAGAGTTGAGCCTGAGCCAGTCACAGCTGAGGGTGTGCGCCCACACGTCCTGTGGTCACATATAATAATGTACTATATAATACATAATACTATATTATAATACAGATCAGTCTTTCTCTATTGATCAGAGGGAATGCAAAATGTATTGTGAGGGAACACAAACACATTGGACATTGATGGGTACATTGCAAACAGGAACTGCTAATATCTAATCCTGCATACTTTTAATGGTACCAATTTACCAAAAGTGTAAACAGATATAGGCTAATACAAATTGAAGGCCACAGCGTCGCTCACTCGCTCTATGGCATCAATATACTTCCTGTTTACACTCCCCAAATTATTATGGGGACTGTGAACTTAGAGCAGTGGATAAGGATTGGGCCCCGCAGTGTCCTACTTAGAAACTCCCTGATCTAACATGTTGACATGCAACAAAATCAACCGATTAAATCAGACACACTGAGCCTGCAATGAGAATCAACTGAGAGTCAGAATCACCTGCAGTGCAAGGATTTCTTCTCATCCGTGCTTTTGCATCAGTGTTAGGCACCGGAGGAGTTACATTTAGCATGTTGTTGATAAGAATGTTGAAAACAGTGTTTAATGAGATATTCTTATTCATCCGTTAGTGACTCACTTAAACTCTGGCGGTTCGATGATGGACTTGATGACTCCTGCGTAAGTGGCCATAATCGAGAGAACCACACAGGCCAGAAACACTAGAGCCAGTTTGTTCACATACCTGCAGAAAGAAGGGAAATACATGTGAGTCTGTGTGCTGGTGTGTGTGTCCAAGCCGTATTATATATATACACACACACACAACCCAAATGCACAAAGTGTCCCTCCCTATGCAACCACAGGCAACCACGCACTGCGGTCCGAAAGAGATTTCTTTAGTGTTACGACTTTGTTTTCATAATATTACAGCTTTATTCTCAGTTTCTCAGAGAACACAGATATGTGGAATGTTAATAATGTGCAGAGTTTTGAACATGAGCACAAATCTTGCTGAAACACATATGAGCTATATATAAAATGAATGAATTTATCATTGAGGTAAATATGTGCGACATGCACATTTAAAGAAGTTACTCCGCAACACAAAAAGACACAAAAGAGGAGAGGGAAATCATGCCTATATATATATATATGTGTGCTGACTTAGCAGGGATAACATTACATGAGAAGAGTTGCTCTACAGGAGATTAAATATTTGAAAGCAATACAGAATGCATGAGAGTCTTACTGCATTATATTCCATTACATATGTTTACTTTGAATTGTCACTTTGTGCCTGAATTCTGTGTTTTTCTTTATATAAATTGTTGAAAATAAATTCACCAGAATGCAGAAAGTAATGTGCCTGACTCTTAAAACCTCATGTTGGAAGACCCCAACACACCCCACTTAAAATGTGTCCCCCCCACCCATGGTTGAAACAAAACCTACACCATTGGTGTGTGTGTGTGTGTGTGTGTGTGTGTGGTTACTTACTTCACCCCGACAAACACTACCAGAGCCATCAGGAGCAGGCAGCATGTGCCGTAGACACGCATATTGTTGGACATTGCTGCACTTTCGCTTTCTTTAAACACTGTTGCTGTAGGAACAATGTACGTCTGGCAGTGGGAAGAAAAGAGAGTGAACGTGTCATTTAAACGCTTCTGATGTGGCTGACTCTCTTATCTGTCCGAGTGCAGTGACATACCAGCAGAATCTCTATGGTGCCCAGTAATGTACATTGATCCAGCGAAGGTGGTTCCGAGATAGAAACAGAGACCCACTGCTCCTCCAAACTCTGGACCCAACGATCTGGAGATCATGTAGTACGAGCCACCGGCTTTGGGGAAATTAAATCGCGGTTAGTTACTGCCAAATGTATTCCTTGGTATTTGAAACTTTATTTTGTAAAGTTTGGTAACACATTATTTTGCATTTTAACTTCCACTGGGGATGATGGGAGAAGCTCTTAGTTGTTCAAAAGGTTCATATGCTCATCTGATTCACCTTCAGTCATTACCTTGATCTCACAGCAATGAAGTGTGAGAGTTGTTTTGGAGTAAACAAGACTTTTTGTATATCGATAATGCAGACCGATAAAGCAGTAAAACCTTGGCTTGAAGATATTCATCTTTGCTTAAAAAGGAAAGCCTGATAACTTTTAGTAAAAAAAGGGTGAAATTCTTAAATTATTTGCAAAATAACTAGGCAACCTTGACGAGTTGGTTTGAAATATGTGACCGGATAATGTGGACGTTTATACCAGCTTTGTAACTCACTGTTAAAACGTATTAACAATTTTACTTGTCTATTTACTTAATAACCATTCACACATCATCATAAATCATTTATATGTTGACTTTATTATCTCTGTTATTATTTATTTCATTTTTGGGAAGCTTTGAGTAAATATTGTTGGGGGGGGGGGCACATTTGTAATTCCCCTTAATGTGTTGGAAAAACAAAAAGATATTGAGTTAAAAGGTTTATTGTAGACAGTTTGGATTTTTCTATAGAAACTTTTAAGTATCAGGTGTTTTCCAAGCAAATAATAATAATAATAATAATAATAATAACAAAAACAACAACAATAATAATAATAATAATAATAATAATAATAATAATAATAATAATAATAATAATAATAATAGGTGATTTGAAGATTTATTGCATTAAAATGCAGCAATTTACGGGGGATTTTGTGGTGGGAATAGTACCATTATTATTGCCTCTACTTTCTCTATAATTACTACAACATTTTATTTATTTTTTTTCACGGAAACAACCAAAGAAGATTGTGTCGTAGTGATGCAATCACCATAATATAGCTACAGAATGTTGATCATTATGAAATACTTTATTTGTTAAAGCTGCAGCTGTGGTTGCAAGCCATTGCATTTAAATACCGCTGGTGAAATAGTAAAAATAATGAATGCAACAATTCATAATGTACCTGGGACAACTCCATTGGTTGCTATGGCGCTCATTGATATGGCTGTGAGCAAGGTCTGCGTGGAGAGAAAGAGGACAGATGTTAGGTTATGGATGGAAGAAAAGAGAGATGTGTGCAGACTGATATATATATATATATATATATATATATATATATATATATTTATTTTTCTTTCTTTTACAAAACACTTAAAAAAATAAATCATTCAGTAAAAGAAAGAGGGGGTGACATAAAACAAAGACTGCTATTGGACATTCAAGAACATACTACAAATACGTAAATACAGTTAGAAGTTATCAGTCCATGGTAACCTGCTACAATCAGTCATTGCCATGCAAATCCAGATTGTCACTTAGAGAAGAACCTAAATCTGAATAATCTGGTTGTTAGGTTTGAGGAATTTAGTTTGTTGTCTGAATTTCTTTCCCCAAAAATTGTTAATCTCCACACTTTTGCAAGAATGACCTTTGACCTTATTTGGAGTCATGTATGAGAGATGACAGAGAGGAAGAAGAGAGACAGCAGTACTTTTCAAAGGTTACATGTTGTACAAGAACTTTGTTTAAATAAAATTATCTAAATGATCTATTATCGATGTACAACTTCGGTTTAGACAGGAACTATCTGATCAAAGTAATTAAATGACCGTTTACTGAACACTCAGTCAAAATCAGGGTTTCATTGAAAAAGACGATAAGAAATACATATCAACAAATCAAAGATTAGCACAAACTGTTTACAGAACAAGAACAAAATGCTACATTTTAGTCATAATATGTACAAGCATTGCAGTTTAATACCCTGCCCTACTAATTACATGAAGCCTTTAGAGATGCCAAATCCAAATATAACAGCAGCACCAACATCACATCTTTAGCCTCCGTCATGTCTTTGGTCTAAAACAGGGGTGGGAAAACTTTTTCCTATCAAGGACCATTTACGAATGACCTCGATGGCCGGATCAAATGGTCTCGCGGGCCGTATACGGCCTGGAGGCCGGAGGTTCCCCGCCCCTGGTCTAAAACATCAGAGCCGGTCAGGGTGGCTGTGTATTGTAGGCGGGTGTTAAGCACAGACTGATCACATCATATCACATGAGTGCTGAGCATTTTAAGTTCAAACAGTCAGCCCTCTGTTTGGACGTGGAGCTACTGACGTACGAACCACGGTTGTAAAAAAGACACACATGTTCTGCTTGTTTTGAGGACCCTCCTCTGAGTTAAGGCATGGAGATTACTGCAAAGTCGTCATAAATCAACACTGTAAATTCAGAGGAGGGTGTATTGATTGGCCTACAGTTTGTCTACCAATGCGTAAATCTCGGACTCAACCTCATATATCGTTGTTCCGTTCAGGCATTTATGAAATTATGGCCAAGAGGGACTCTGTCTGTTTGTTTTTCCTTCATTCACAGTAATGAATTCCTTCATTCTCACTTCCAACTCATAAGGATGCTGCGTCAGGACCCCTTGGCCTCACCTTTTAACACACTGGTAACAACGATCCTTTGGCGCAATTTTATCAACGTGAACTTTAGTCAAGTTTACGGAAAGATGATGGTGGTTTGGGTTAAAATAAGTACGTTTGTGACATAACTTAAGTTACATCCGTATGTTCAGCACGTGGCGTAAGTGAAGTATAGGGCTGTGTAATTATTCAAATGTTATTTACTATTTTGGCTTCCAACGATTATGGAAACCTGATAATTGATATAAAACGATTATATATTATATATTGTGCAGCATTCCGTTTCGCAATTACTTTTTTTGTCTTGCAATAAATCCAACGCAATGCTTTCCTTTATAGCGCTTTCGTCTTACTCGGAGGGTAAGGGGCAGCCACTCGGTGGATCCTATATGGTTTAGTTGGATTTATAAATGACTCACACAGATGCAGCACATGGAGACGATGGCGAAGGATCCCAGGATTCCTGCTGTGCCGACGATCCAGGTGAGACGCAGAAAGAGAATCACGCCCAGGATGTTCTGCATGCAGGGCAAGTAAACTCCAATGAAGGTTCCCATTTGGGGGACCTGTGGATGGATGGATGGATACACACACACACACACACACACACACACACACACACACACACACACACACACACACACACACACACACACACACACACACACACACACACACACACTAGAATCAATTTAAAGGTTTAACTGCTGGACACAGAATGCCTCCTTCTCTTATTGAAAAGTAAATTCTCAGTGGTCTCAAATTCCAACAGCCCCACAAACTCTGTAAGTTTTATATTGGGCATAATCGAATTCCAAAAAAAAAGTTAAAATGACACTTTCTGGAAATAACCCAGGAATTCTAGTTTCGACCAATTTGAGGTGCTGGATTTTCTCAAAATAATAATAATAATAATAATAATAATAATAAAGATAGTATGCTATTTCATTTCATGTTAAATAGGGCTGTGTATTGACAATAATCTGGTGATACAATACATATATACAGGTGTTACAATGTAATATATTGCGATACATATATGAAAGGCAATATATTGTGCTTTTTTAAATCTAAGTTTAGGAAAACTGTCATAGAATAAAGAACACATGATGCAATCAGAACAGTTGGAATGCATCTGCATTTATCGCAGTCCCTGTAAGATCAGAGCACATCTTTTGCATGTAAACTATTGATTAAAAATCAATGCAGTGTTTTTGAGAATCGATACAGAATCACAAAACATAATAAGTTTTTCAATATTTTCTTATAAGTTACATTTCAAAGATACACACTGAGTATCTTTTTGTCTTTGACAGTGTGGAAAAACCACCTATACACATAATTATTTTATTTTCCTTATAATACATATATACCTCAACTACTTCCCCCCCCAAGCGTAAGTGTACATACCATTTTCCGAGGTACAAACTCTTTGTCCTGTGCTTTCTCCATTTCCCTCAGTTGTTTTCCTAAATACTGTGAAGTGCTTGATGTTGATTTCCAGATCTCCCACATCTTCTCTCTTGTGTTACTCTGTCTTCCTCTCGTGTCTGTTTCTCTCCCCCTCACTCTCTCTGCATAGTCTGTCTTATTTTTTTGTCTCAAATCTCTTTCGGTGCACTCAGCTGTCTTTCAGGGGGCGGGTTTCACTAAAACATCATCAGTGCGTCTAAACGAAACTACAGTCCTACTGTGTTTCAGACATGACCAAGGAGGCAAGTATTGTTGTGATTGGAGCATATTCTCAATGATTTAATCTGATTTGACTCATTTAAATCCCTACTGTCTGCAGCATGTAAATGCTTTGCCACAAGTTATGTGGCTATTGAGTGCAATGTTTTTTTTCTTCTTTCTTTGAATTTGGAGGGACTTGAGGGGAGTTTACATACAATTGGAATGTATTCATTGTGGATATTTTACAGCTGGATTCTAGTTTTTCTTAGGCATATTGAAATTACTGCCTTTAACTATTTACAAACAACTTCAGCACCATAATTGAATTCCTATTTGAGTGCAGACTTTGAAACAGAATTTAGACTTTGCAGCTGCTCAATATTTGTAAATCTCAGTCCCCGCCCCCCTAAAAAAACAAAACAGGTAGTTTAGTGCTTGTTAATGCTACAATGCGCAGGGATCTTCAGTTTGTTTTCTAAAAGAGACAATCCTAAAAGGAATTATTCACGTTCTTATTGTATCAGAAAATCAATGCTACTCTCATATCAGGCCTTAGTTATGAAGCTAAAGCTGGTTAGCTTAACATAGCATGGACACTGGAAACGGGGAAACAGCAGCTGCTTAATAGTTTACTAATTGATATGACATTTGTTCCCACACATGACAGCTTTTGCACACCGGATGATATTTAAATTATACCTAACTCCTTACATACAAACACTCTGTACTCCGCCTCAGACTGGCCTCATGTGCATATTTACATGTAGCTCTATCTTTCTCTGTGAGTGTCAGAATGGAGCTCAAAAACAACCTCCCACACCACAGACATATATTTCCCCCCCAAAATGAGTGCATATATGCAGGTTTTACATGTGGAAACCTGCCAAAAGAAAGGCACTGCCAGTAGACGGAGATGCCTTTCTGTTTTTTTTCTCGTTGGGTACGAGCCGGAAAACAAGTTAAGTAAACAACAGTCCCGGGATTGGATGACAATTGTTCCCTTTTCAACTAAAGACAGAAGCCAAAAATAAGTAGGTGTTTGTGGGTTTTTTGTCCATTGGGACGGAGGTCATACAGTAGTTTGCCTCTCTAAACCGAGTGAAGTTTACTGGCCAGTCTGCAGCAGTAAGAAGGTGACTGGCAGTAAACGGACGCTGCTACACACACTCTTTGACCTCCACATGAATGTTACTAGTCCAGTGTTGGTGATTTCAATTGTTTTTCCCACGCCAAGCAGGCTATGTACACTGGGCTAAGTACAAAGAAGGTGCTATTGATCTTGTGACTTTGCTTGAGAGGTTGCTCTGCCGTTATCAAGGTATTATCAAAGAAACAATATTAAGGTGTTTAAAAACCACTCTGTGGGCCAACAGAAAGTGTCATGATGTTTGGTTTAACTAGTAATGTATTCTGTTTATGCTGTATTACGCACACCCGCTTTCTGAAAAGGTCCTGAGTGTATGAGCCTCAAACGATTACATTTGGATAGATTCAAAAGGAAACAATAGCTCGTCTCTTACTATCTGCCTCAAAATATCTCTGTATTCCATCTTAACTTGCTATCTGACCCACTTCCACTTGTCATTAGTTCTGTTGTTGTTCTATTTAGCAAACCTTTCACATGGATTCATGCAGCAGCCGACTGATACCATCAAAAAGTTTAGGGCTGAGCAGCACTCTGACAATGGTTATGATAAGCTACTGGCTGCAGGACACATAAATTGTGTTGCTTTTTGTGCTGAATTTAATATTCCACTCTAGAAGATGCACTAGTGCGTGTAATGCAGAGGTTTCTCTCAGATAGAAGCCAAATGAGCCGACTGTTTGTCAAAAAAACAGAAAATGAATTGGCAACAATTTTGCAAATGGTAAGCTCTGAAAATCCTGTAAAGTAACTTTCTATTCATTTTGTATACATACATTACATATACATGGAAAAATGTGACATATCTAATTACGTTCTGTCCCACAAATCTATTTCCTACAATGTTCATCTGATGTGAATTTAACACTTAAATTTATATCGTCATAGTTATACAGAAATAAAGTGTCATGGTCCTAACACTCATAAAGCTTGATATAATACAGTAAAAAAATAAAAAATCATAGAGGAACAAATCTGAAAAGACCAAGCCAATAAAAAAGAAAATAAATCATTTTGAAAAATGGTCAAAGATAAAACCGACTCTTTAAAAACATCACAAAGATCGTTTATCAGTTTCTAAGAATTTCTTTTTGTGGTAATAGCCACGTCATCACAGTGTGCATTTGCTATACAGCAATGACATAAACCCAAATCTGAACCACAAAGATTACACATTTAGATATTCTCCAGGCAACAGTTTACTGTATGTCTGTTGTTCGACAGGCAATGCAAAATCTACAAATCTCACAAGATGAAAGATCTGAGGAACATGGCACGTATTTTTCACAATACAGTCCATTCTCTACAGATGTTCATGATCGGCCTTATCTCCTCGTGATATCATCCCAAAGTCAAAGTCTACAGTAAACTGAACTCAAACTGTATTCAAAGCTTCATAAACAGTAAAACTGAAAAGAAGGAACTATTATTTAGCTGAAACTCATTATACTGCCTCTGTATGTATTCGATAACTAATAACTAAACAATTTCTCTTTTCCAATGTGGCTTTACTAAATCATTTTACAGAAACATTGAATGGATTTCTTTAACACAGGTGGAAGTAGTTCTCTTTAAAATACATGTTGATGTAAAGACGATAGACCAAATGTGGAAAATGAAACACCTCAGAACAACGACCCACATGAGAACTACAGTTTGGGGGGTAATGCATTATAACAACACGAGGGGGCCACTTTGGTGGGGGCGTGTTATTTCAGGTACCAGTAAGAAAATGCTCCAAGGAAACTAGTTGGAGTAAATAAATGCATTTAAAGGCGCCAACAAACATTACCCTGCATTGGAACCATTGCTAAAGTGCTCTATTGAAATGTACTTTAGATGGTAAAAAACTGCTAGAATTAGTTGCTACAGCAAGTGTGTTGGCTGTCAAATCTGACAATGCCTACAAAAGATCACGTAGGCTTGAAAACGTACAATCTGTAACTTTCAGTATTCAAAATTTTCACTAGCTCAAAAGTCAGGTCCATACCGTGACCATGACCCTCCTGACCCCTTCCTCGTTCTCGGCCTCCTCATGCTCACGAACACCCTGGGTCAGGTTGGTGTAGTTGGCCAGCCTGTTGAGAAGAGACGATACCATAGGGTTACTGTCTATTTCCTCCTGCAGAGAGACAGAGAGAGAGAGAAATGCATGAACAAATAAAATAAACACTTTAATATATCTGCACAGTTTGTATTGTTAGCACTCCGCAGTTCCACTGCTAGCAGGTGCACATAGACATTGTAAACAGGAGTGACGTGATCACAGGTCTTGGTTCTGGTTAAAAATCTGGAAATTAGTGTTAAGCTTCCTTATGTAATGATATTGTTGGGCCACCGCACTGAGGGAAAGACCTCAGCTAATAGTCTGGATATGACACCTTACACCGGCTACCAGTATGTTCAGAATTGATTAGCAGTTGCAACAGCGTGTGGGTGGTATTACAAAATGTTCTCCTGGAGACACCTACTGTAGCTTAACCTACCACAGAAGTCGTTTTGAGTACTTTAGCAGGTGTTCATATTTCTGTATGTCTGTCAGCGGACAGCTTTTCTCACAGCGATAGCGTCACAACTGTGCAAGATGCAGTCACAAAACTTTACAGATGAGTAGTTGAGATCAAAATGAAGGCCAAGTTTAAATATGGGTATATCCAAGCATGGGAGTTTAGTTGTGCTTTTATTTTTTATTTTATCTTACATTACTGTATTTATCTGTTTTATAATCAAAACTACTCATACTTATTTTTATTATTGATTTATATGTGCGGCCATATGTGTAACCTGGTTTTTGAGACGTACTCTATGAATGAATATTTTTTAATATTATCATTACAAATATGATTCACATTTTTCCATCTGAAGGTTTGGAGTCATAAACCTTTAGATCATATAGCTGTGTGTTTAACTCTTGTGTCAGCAACTAACAATAACTTAACTGTTAATAGTTATTCATACATCTTATGTCACACGACCTAATGCTATAATCTGTCTGTACAATAGATCATATGCAACATGAATTTGGACAATGCATGCAATGCCAATTCTTTTGTACATAAGCATCAAATGTTTTGACATTCATAAACAGTGTCGGATTAAATTTGGAGAAAACTCATTTCTCGTCTTACCTCAAACAGGGCCATGTTCTTGCCTTCATAATATTGTTCTCTGTCGTCGTCTGAGTTGATGAATGGAGTAGACTCTCTCTGACTGTTATCTCCTAGTAGGATACAAAAGGGAAAACACCCATACTGTAAGGTGCACAGGAGGAACAAGGGAAGGCAGCAGGATCATCAGGTACTGTTATTGTGTAGTAACCGTAACAGCTGTAGCAGCACTATACTGTATTAGAAGCAGCGATGGAGGCCTAACGTAGTCGTAGGTGTAGTAGTGTCGTAGTTACAGAAGTAGTAGTGGGAATGTAAGGGTGATAACCATACACATATTCCTCTACGGGTTATTCAAACTGTAGATTTTCAATAGCGTTATATTTGTGTCTTTGTTGACAATGCAGTTTCTTTGTATGGGAACGTGAACTTTAGGAGACTAGGCTGCATTTCCTGTGTAAAATAAGCATAAGGTATGGGACCAGTGAATCATCAAGCTGTTTCTTCTCAACTATTTTGTCATAATAGGATCCAATGCGGTTTTTAGAGAAGACAGACAAATTAAGGCTTTGCCCAAAGTTGAACCTTTTGCTACAATTAGCTTTTGTAAAGACAAAGCAGTATAGAGTGACATTAAGATGTGGCTTCTCAATTTGGTTTCTTTTGCCCCTGGTTGTTATGGCGTGGTCTCAGTTTATTAGGTTTGGTATGTTACCACACTAGATCACACTGTTGTCTTCATTGCCTTGAAGAACTGTTCAGTGGTTCAGAGATTACTGAGGAGCATTTAGTAAAAAGAACAGTGTACTGTGGATGCACATGACGTGAGGATTGTAACAAAATATAGCATGCAATGATGAGCTGGGAAGTCCCTCATCGGGCTACGAGCCAGAATCTCAGTCCTTAAAACAAACTGAAAGGATCTTGATGGAACATCTAAAACCCCAATGTGCATGATGATAAATTTCAGGGTTAGATCTGTAATCTGTGTTAGTTTTGCGTCATTCCACAGTCACCCATGTCACAAGGGATTATATTAGGCGAAACAAAGGAAATAGGGAGACTTCTCTGTCTTGCTATGGAATGCGAATGAATGAATATGTATTTATGTCACAGATGGTTTGTGACACACAATGATATATATACATTTAATCTAAAAGAACCACATATTATATGTCTGATCACATTGTCAGGAACATGGCAGAATGTAATTGTCTGCAATTTCATAGAAAATCCTATTTTCATCCAAACATGTCACACGGAAAGTCATCTGGGGCTTCCAGGGGCAGGGGGTCATTTTTATATTAATATATGACTGAACACTAAACAACATATTGGTAATACAATAGAAAAAACAATAAAGAAACACATAGGCAGTATGAAGACAGCTGTAATAAACTATGTCATACAGATGGATGAATAAAGCTTGCTATTACTAGATGCTTAGGCACTGATTTATAACTACGTCCTAACTTCAGTCGCATTCCTAATCCTACCGTTAAACGCTACTGAAAGAAAGAGATCTTCCTTTATCAATGAATGCAGCAAGTTACATTCATTCACAATTGGCTGTAAAGGTGTGAGTATCTCTATCATACTCACAGAGTTCTTTCACTTGCTTACACAAAATCCACATTGTTGAAAAGCTTCACATGCAGTAATGGTGTTAACCAGCAGATGTCCATATGTCTTTATGTTCAACAGCAGCGTGTCCTAGAGGCTCAGTTCATCAAGGACATTACATGAAGTTGTATAACATGCTGCTAAATGATTAACATATGTTGATACAGAATACCAAGATGTATTTGGATGATGTGTATGACACCCTAACCATGCACACCCTATACATTCAGTGAGTGACTGAGAGTCATACCGGTTTGGTGAAGAACTACACAAGTGACAATCCAACCAAACAAAAGTGACAGGGGACACTAAAAATAAACTTCCTTTCGAATCACTGCACTGTTGGCAGTAAGCCCACCCTCAGGCTAACACATGGAAATCAATGCTATTTATTAACATCCTTTTCCGCAGTCGGCTACAGTTCCCAGAAGGGGCTGTGTTTAATCCCCAGGATGAAAATTTGATGTGTTTAATCCACATGACGATAAAGGATTGAAACTGACCTTAACACGGGGTTGTTCGATTATGGCAAAATCATAATCCCAATTATTTTGGTCAATATTGAGATCAGGATTATTTAACACGATTACTTTTGGACTTTGGAAACATCATGCATAAAGTCAAATTAATCAATCTGATGCACTTTGAGAGCCAAATTAAGAGGCTAGATCTATGAAGAACGTTGTGCTCTTGTAAACAATTTTGTGCTCTTAAATCACGATCACAATCGGTATGATGTTTGTAATGAATGACTTGTGCGCAATGAATGTACGAAGCGCACGCTCGTATAGTGGGAGGGGCTTAAGACAGAGCGGGGAGGGAGGAGAGCTGCAGGATGAGTGCTTTATTTTCAAATTCTGACTTTTGTTTTCCCTTTTCTAGAAAAATGCGTACCCTGGGGTACCACTACGTAGAATTACAATTATGCTGAAAGGTTATTGTGGAAAATTTGTCCAAATAAATACTGCCCAATACCCCAGCTGTCATGGAATAGTATGATATTTTAGGAAATACGCTAATTTGCTTTTGGAATCTGCCAGTGGTTAGATGATAAAATAAATACCACTCTCAGACGTGATGTATTGATCTTCTCATCGAACTCTCTGGCAGACAGCGAATAAACTTTTCCTTAAACATTACGTTACATTACAATACAGTTCATTTAGCCGACGCTTTTACTTTTTTACTTTTAACTCCGAACAGCAAGAATCTTGCAAGTACATTAGCTTCAAATAGGTACAATCAGATAACCCTGTCTCCTTTCACTCCATGCTCCCTGTTTACGATAAAGTTGAATGTAAAATGTTGTCATATATGTTTTAATTTTCATGAATTTTTCTGCATTTCTTTACTTGATATTTGATGAAGCTTAAACGATTATTTATTATTATTATTATTATTATTATTATTATTATTATTATTATTATTATTATTAATAATTTAACACATTTGAATGTATATAAAAACCAGCTACCGAGAAAGCAATCTTGAGGTAAGACATTTTGGATGATGTATATTTTACCGAACATTTAATTTAAATCAAATAAAGGTTTCTTCAAGACCTGGATAACCTAAAACAAATGTTTTGTGTGCAGCCTAGAGAATACTAAGAATACTAAAAAAAGAAAGTGGAACATTATGAAACAGGACACTGGTCATAGGATACTGCTTTGGAAAATGATGGTACTGAGATGTTACTGTTTATACAGATGACATCTTGTCTAATCAGCACAGTGCCGCCACACATGGCTGTGTGACCCTTTGAGCGCTGCACGTTCTGTGACTTCTGCTTTTACAGTGAAACACATAAAGAGTAAACGTACACCCTGTACTGCCACTAATAAAGTGTTTTATTATAGTGCAGGGCTCCCTACAAAGGAATACTTTGATTTGAAAAATGAAAAAAGAAATATGTGTTTTTATTTATTTTCCTAAAGAGGCACACCACAGATTTTTCACATCAAGCTCATTTTACTCATTATTATGAAGAGAAGAGAGAAATGGCTCAGCCTGTGAAAACCGTTGTGTAATTCATCTGCGGTTTTCTATAGTCTGAGAAAATAACCCTGATAATTGGATGGTTTTATGGGAAATGTAGGATCCAGTGATTTTTTTTTAGAGAAAACCCCTGATGGACTAAAAGCCAAGATATATCTGCATCTGCTGCATTAAGTGTCTCTGCAAGCAGAACTTTGAAGGTATGTTTACTACCCAAATGTGCCTAGCTTGGCACAGTTACTGCAGGTCTATGGGGACAGTGTGTGAGAGAGAGGGAGGGGTGGGAGTCTCATTGCGTATAGTTGCATGCAAAGAGATAAATAAATGAGTCCATGATCAATTAATTAGTCTTTCTCGGTTTCCTACAAATTGAGTGATACTGTAAAGGGACAGGTTTACGGACACCTGTGGAAAGTCCTTTCCATTCACAAAAATCTTTTTTGAGACATTTTGGAGTTGATTTTTCAATACGAAGATTCAACTGTTTGTTCCATTTTTTATTGCTCTGTGTGGGACGATCCCCTCGTGGGACCTCTCCCCAGCTCTGTCTCTCATCAACTTTTGTTAACAGGACTATAATCTTCAAACTGAATCTGTCACACTTAGGCTCCAACAAGTGAGGACTGCGAGACAGCAAACGAGGCTCTCGGTACCCAGATTGAGGTTATTTAAGGATCACCTCTAGGATGCAGAGCAACGTATTGCCTGTCAGGAGGAGAAGGTCAGAGAGCTCTCTACCAGGCTGGAGATAGAGACAAAAGAGAACAAGTCTCTAGGGGAACAGGTAGAGTTACTCACAAACGAGACCTGGAGAGGAGAGCTGAGTGAGCAGTTGCAGCAACACAAACACACCAGTCAGCAACAACTTAAGGCAGAGAAAAAGTCTCACGCCAATAGGATGAGAGAGGATCAGGGGCTGATCCAGGGGCTGAGGGATGAGCAGGATGCCCTCCGTCAGGAGTTGGAGGAGGCGGAGTCCCTTACTGTTTTACAGGCCCTCAACCTTGAGCCAGAGCCCAAAGTCTCTAAGGCGCTCAGACTAGAAAATAATCTGTAACTTTATCTGTTTGAGGAAGAAGGTGAAGGAGAGGCGGGAGGAGTCCATATCCCACTGAGACTTCTGCAGGGCCTTAGCCCCTTCCACCATCGATAGCTGTGTGCTGGCACGGCGGCCTCGTGGACAGACCACAGACTTCAATCTGTGTGGGGTCGTAATGTTCCTCCCCATGTCAGCAAGGGTTTCCTCCAAGTGCTTCGGTTTGCCCCCAATCAATTGATTTAGAAAATTCAATAAAAACATTTCAAAATCTAAATGTACTTTTTATTGTATTTCCCATAATTCAATGAGGCCATGGCTAAATCCAATCATAAGTGAGAAAAAACGCCACCTAAAGTCCTAATAAAGGAAAGTAACTTTCAGGAGCTGCCATCTCATCTTTTGACTCTAGTGAAACACAATAACAATAATAATAATAATCATAATAATAATAATAATAACAATAATAATTTATTTGGTGAAGTTAAATCACATATTTAAATGTATTTAATAGTAAATTCATTCATTATCTTAGTCAAAATAGCTAGCAAAACAGAGATCCATGTTATTCCCATCAAATAATCTGTAAATAATAAGTTTAAGTTATTATAAAAAGGGTTTGCACCAGGCACTGGCAGTAGCCTGGTGACTGCAAATATATATTATTACAGAATATTTATTTCTGTAATAGGACAGACCAGCAGAAACTGAAAGAACAATATTAAGCTGCTCGAGTTTGACTCCAACCCCTTTTTATGGTCATTACACATTCCTGACCAGAGATAAGTTGCAGACACACAGAGACAGATCCAACTTGAAACAAAGAAACTGATGTTGAATGCAAAATAAAATGTACTTTAATTGATATGTTGTGCTGAGCTAACATGTTTCATTAATAGGAACATAATGAGTTTGATCAAATAAATTAGGGTGTGTCAAGCTACAAATCTCCTCCCCCTACTTTCTCCTCTTCTCCAAATGCAAGGACCCCTGAAGCTCATCCATACTGACTGATTGATTTGATGTTATTTCACTTATTTCCCTTGCAGAAAAGTATACATACATATGCACATATAGATATATATGCATCAACTCATCAATATATATATATCAACTCTAATCCTCGGGGGATCCAGGCCACGGGAGCGAGGTCCAAACTGAACCTGCTAGCACTCCCGCCAACGCAACTTTATCCGTCCATCAGAACCGGCAGGTGAAACAAAACATGCTCATGTGTTTTCACGAGTTGATGTTAGCTTAATGAGATGCTTGATTATATTACTAATGAGGAAATTAAGAATTAAATAAGAGACTTTAGACCAAAAGTAAGATCTCTCTAAATGTTGAAGTTTATATTTGCTTCACAATCCTCCGTGGTGCTTCTTAAACTCTCAACTGATGTATTAATCTATTAAAATTCAGTTTAATGGGTAAACCTCAAACAAAGATATCTGTCACTGATTCTACCTGGCCACACGTGGTCCGCTTTCATTTATTCATTGTTCCCTTCATTGCACTCATTTACCTTTCTGTTTTAACAGCTAAGTTTTGTAGTTTTACAGTTCAGTAATCATTTCATTTATAAAGAACACGATCCAGTGATTTGTGTGTGTATGAACTATCAGGTCCCTGTACACCGGGCCAGAACTCCGTAGCAGAACTCAAATTATGAGACCACATTAATTATGATTATATCAATCTTTCTTTAGTATGGGTGGGTAGTTCTCCGAGGTATTTCAATTCTGTTACTCAATACAAAAGTATTTCTGAGAGTCGAAGTTGACCCCCATAACTCTCCTTCACCTTTTGTACCAATTAATGTATTTATAATTCATAATTTTGAGTTATTAGTTAATTGTCAATTGAGATAAATATATATTTGGTAATAATTATAAAAATCTGCTACAAACAAGGCCCGCTACATAACGTAAACACTGTAACCTCTTCACATGTTCACCTGTTGATAATGTTAGTTCATTTTTTTAACTAAAACTTTGACCATATCTGACACATTGTACCTTTAAAAGGTTTAAAATTAAGATATTACACATTTCTACCGTTCCATTTGTGCATGCCTGAAAATGTTCACGACACACAGCCCGCCCCCCCCCCCCCCCCTTCCTCTCACACCAATCAAGCTGCCCTGCAAGTTGCAGAGAGTTGAACGACATCACACTTAAAAACTATATGTGTGTGTGTGTGTACAGCATGTGCCTGCCATAACATGTGTCTGACTGCTTGTGTCAGTGTGCTTCCGTTTCCACACATTCAATTATACAATGACGCATACAGTTGATCAAACACCTATCTTAATTTTCTAGGATAAGTTCCAGCTACCTCATGTCCCCGAACAGATAAAAGGATATTGGAAGCGTAGTGTAGTGTAGCCTGTTTGTGAGCATGTTTACAATGTACTCCGTATTCTTACCTGAGTGAGATCCTTGTAAGTTGTCCTCATCATCTTTCTCCCCAAAGATTTTGCCCAAACTGACAGGTTTGCTGCTTCCAGCTGCAGCTGCACTGCTGCTGCCACCCTCTGCATCCTCCACTGGTACTACAGTGAAGTTGGTAGGCATCTTTGCTCTTCAATTGTATTGAAGAAACTGTTCAGTGACGACTACCAGAATGACACTAGCTGTTGAACCTTCACCCCCACAGGGTGGAGAAAATATATCCAAAGGAAGTCAAATTAAGTTCCTGTTGAGGCAGTCAAAGTTTTAGTTTGACTTCAACATGGCACTCACTCTAAATATTTTCTTTCATTCCTCTGTGTAGTGGGATCCAGTGTCCTCTAAACTCAGGGTGAAATTGCTGCCTCCTGCACATTAGGCAGGCCAAAGTCCCGCAGAGTATCACTTCACACTCTCCTTGTTCCTTTCCCTCCCTTTCTCCCCCACTGCTCCAAGACTATTGCCCCATGTGACCCTCTATTTACCATACAAACAGAGTTGGAGTCCATACATGGAGAACCCTGCAGCTCCTCCCATTACTTTGAACGTCCCACTTCCCTCACTTACACCTTTGTAATGCTAAAATGGTAGGGAAACAAACTGTAAAAGTATCTATAAAAGACTCCAAAGTATCTATAAAATCCAATTTGACTTAAAACAAAACAACTCGCTCCTATTTAACGAGGACAATCCAAAAACAAACTTTTCTGTTCTTCAGGCTGTGTTTTTTCTTTCCTCTTCTTCCTTTCCTGGTAGTTTCCGTCTCTGGTTTCCTTCAGGTAAACAAAATGGGCGGTGCCTTTCCCACAGTGCATTATGGGTAGTGGTGAAGTGCTGGTGTTCAGCATAGAGCAGCACCACATGCTCACATGCAAACACGTATTGTGCCAGTAAAGGAAACGCCTTGGAAACCTTGGACACTAACTTTCCTCTAGCATAGATTACAATGGAGTGTCACAGGGGGAAAGGATTGAGCTTTGCAAAACAATAGCCACAAGTAAACATGCATTGTTTTCAGTATGTGGGAAGAATCATTTCATTGGCAGTTACACAAGGTTTTGTTAAGGACTTGGGACATTTATCTTGACGTACTGAAAGCTTATTCGAAAACTTCCTTCCTTAAGGATATGTAGTATTGAAAACAATATAAAGTGAGTATGACACTGTATTTTTATGTGTATTTTATCAGCAGTCGATATTTTTTCTTTAGCATTTCTGTTGGACATCACTGTAGAATACAATGAAATGTCCAATAACAGTAAACACTCATGTTCACTAACAAAGTGCTCTATTGTCATGATTCTTTCTTTATTCTCTGTGTTTCTAGTTTTAGCTGGTTCATAGAATAATAAAACAGCACATTATCTTAATTCTACTTTTTATAGAATGATCACACTATTACAGGTAATTTAGCAGACGCTCTTATCCAGAGCCACTTACAGTGAACTAACTACAGGGACAGTCAGGGTTAAGTACCTTGTTCAGGGGCTCAATAATCCTGTGCATGTCTTTATGACTTGTGAGTTTATTTATTTTTCCTCAAAAGTGTGTGTGTGTGTGTGTGTGTGTGTGTGTGTGTGTGTGTGTGTGTGTGTGTGTGTGTGTGTGTGTGTGTGTGTGTGTGTGTGTGTGTGTGTGTTCGTGAATTGAAGTGTATGTGCTTTTCTCAGGATTATACAGTTTTAGCTTTCCTTGGTCCATGACACTAAAGCTCCTTTCCTGCTGGACAAAAAACCCCACTAACTCCCACTTACATCTGGTTTTGTCTTTGTACGGTGTGATGCTGTGACATATGTTTAAGTGAATATATAATAAATAAAATCAACAAGGATTTGGACAATTGTTATAATTTGGTAACGTGCATTAATATGCTCTCCTCAAAGCCACCAGACTCTATTGAATAAAAACATTTATTTTACCTCACTAATCGTCGTAAAACACACTTTATTCTAATTTGTACTCATCAAATGCGTCTTTGTAAGTCCACTGTTCAAACAATCACCAACTCTGGTTTGTGAGATTTAAAAGAGAGACTGAATAGATCAATATAAAAATAAGTAACATCGGTAAGATGTTCACTGTTTATTAACCCTGCTTCCGGTTCCAGCCGACGTGTCCAATGATGTCAAACGTGACCCACCGGAAAAGAAACCAGAAAGATCTACTTGTCTACTGTCAATGGGATCGGAGTCTATCACCTACTGTGTTTTTAGCTGGTTTACCTGTGTTCCAAAAACCTGCATTTCTGCCCTTATTTTGGTGGAAAAAGGGTAAAGAGGAAAGAAGACTCGGTTTGAAACGCTCTCATATGCTGATCAATGCCACAAGACTTCCTGACTAAATGTAACTAAAGTCAACTGAGCAGACTTGAAAAACCGGAATGTAGAAGACCATCTCCTGCATTTTTTAAATACAGGCCGCCCAGATGTTTAACCAGATGTTTATCTTTAAAGACTCAGTATTCGTCCCCAGGCCTATTTCAAAACTGCTGAGCCACGTAATAGTTTATATGAAATATAGTGCCATGAAATGTAGACCTTAATAAACAGAACTGGATTGGAACAGCAGTGAAAGTAAACATGGCTCATGTTTAACCTGCAGACAACCCTTTCTACAGCTGGCCTGATATCAGATAATCTCTCAACCACAAATGCCACGATGGATACCACAAAGGAAAACTTCTATTTGTTCAGCTTTGTTCAGAAAATGGTGTGCAGTGGAGCTGTACTTAATGTTTTTCCTTCCTCAGCCTTAAGGTTGGTGGCAAAGAGCTGAGCTATAGAAAATCTGCAGTCACTTTTCATTCTTGTTGACCTGACCTTCACTTTAACCATTCTCTTGTGTGCAAGTGTTTTTTTAGAGTCTTATTGTGATTTTAAATGTTTTAAAGAAACTATGGATCTTCTTTATCTCAAACTTACAGCCTCAAGTGACCGTGACAAGCTGTGACAGTGTAATGCCAGCAGAGGGTGCTGTAGGTTCATGGGGGCTACACATTTAAGCTGACAATGAACAGTAGAAACTAAGAGATGTTCGGTCAATGTCCATCTCACAGGGATGGCTGCAAATCGGTTTTTAGCAAGTGTTCACAGCAGGATGTAGAAATGAGCAGAAATGCATACTTCATTGGCTTGCGGACGTGACAAAACGTCAGCACTGTTGAAGGCTCTTAATCAATGTTTTGTGCAGACCCTGACCTCTGACCTTCCTCAGAAATGCATGTATATGTATAAGTATGCATGCCAAACATTTCTTTGCTTCTCATTGGTGCGACATCACTTGGCCCATGACTGAACTACCTCAGCTTCTCCTTCACAAACAAAACTGCCATTTTATACTCCTCAGATGGCTTAAGTGTAAATGTTGAAAAAAAGGGAAAGCGAGAGAGTTCGAGGTGAAATCAAATCCCTTTAGCAAACAGCATAAAGGTCAGTGCTGACGTAGACCCGGGGACAGGCTGCCCTCCCTCAAGACTTTATTCTTAAGTGGCTAGATTCTATTTGTAGCATTTTTACCTGTTTATTGACTCTCCCAGTCCAACACCAAGTAGCTGTGCAAACACTGGAGGATTTGGACAACCTCTTGTGTCATCACACGGGGAATAAATTTCAACTACTTGCACTGTGCTGTCAGACCGCAAAACGCAATATCAGGGAGAAAGGCCTCATGTTTATCAGGGCTTGGGAGCACTTTTTACTCACTCTCTGGATTGGCTTGAGTATCCTAATTTCCTAATTATCTGATAAAAGAATACAACTTTTCATTTTTAACACTGCTAGAAAATGAATTGCAGTTTTCCTCTAGATAAAGCAACATTGCAGTGTTTTGTTGCATTAGTTACAAGCTAATACAACAACTGGTTCAATACTAAACCTTTTTAGTTGGGGCTTGTTACATCCCCAAGGTGTAGCTAGGGGAAGAGGGGGACAATAACATAACAACCAATGATTGAGCGAGTCAGAGTAGGAGTGAATGTGTATAATTGTTTATTTCACAAATAAACTGGTTCCAATGAACTCTCAAAGTAGGGGTGAGGAAGGGACCAAATGGTTGAGCCAAACAACTACAATTACTAACTGATCTAATAATAAGTGGTGTAAAACACATACAGAGGTGGCAACAACCTGCTAAACTAGTGTTTCTAACAAAGAAGTCTCTACGTGGATGAAAATGTACAGGGTACCCCAACTTACCTAAATCCACACACACACACACACACACACACACACACACACACACACACACACACACACACACACACACATAGAACTGTATATAATTTGCTTGGTCGGGGGACGTCAGCAGTAGACCACGACACAGGCTGAAGAGAGAGTCTCCCAGCTCGTCCTGGTCCTCCTTTATTGAGGGCCCTTCCTCCTGATTGGCCAGCCAATCAGGTAATCACCACCTAATTAGCTGACAGGTGAGAGAAGAGGGGGAGAAGAGAAAAACACGGCAAGACCAACACACAACCTGCCTGGCACGTAACACCCCCACCCATATAAGTCCAAACCTCTTTGGAACTGCCAATTACCATCTACCAAGCACGTGACTGTGACGAAGAATGTTGTCAGAACCCTTTTTATGAAATATTTCAAGATTGAAGTTTTGTACAATCAGTGCCCAACGCATGAGACGTTGGTTGCCGTTGTACATCCTGGACAAAAACACGAGGGGATTATGGTCAGTGAAAACTTGGATAGGATTAACACTCGAACCGAGATAAACTTCGAAATGCTGTAAGGCCAACAACAGGGACAAGGCTTCCTTTTCAATTGTGGAGTACTTCAGTTGACATGACACTCTGGTATGACGCCTGCGGTCATGCGTCTGAAGGACGTAGTTGGTGTCACTGAGCCTCTTATCTACAACATAAGGACCAGAACATGTTGTAGACAAAGCAGAACCAGGTACAGGCAAGAGAATCAAACCTTTTCACCTGGCTGAAACAAGCGGGTTTCTGTCTTCTGGTCGTAGTGTTTCTTCATCTTCTCTTGGGAAGACTTCAGAGCATCTTTAGCCAATGAGCAGGCCCAATGTAGGCGATCTTTGAGCTTGGCAACATACTCTGGGATACTGCTAACTGTTTTCTTTGGCACGATCAACTGCTCTTTAAGAACTCTTAACGGACTTCTGACCTCATGTCCAAACACTAGCTCAGCAGGACTAAAACCTAAGGACTCCTGAATAGCTTCACGGGCAGCAAATACCAGGGGAACACCATCATCCCAATCTTTTTGAGATTCATGGCAATGTTTTCTTAACATAGATTTCATAGTCTGATTAAATCTCTCTAGTGCCCCCTGGCTTTCAGGATGATACGGACTAGACGTTACATGCTTAATGCTTAAAGTTTCAAGTACCTGGGCAAACACTTTAGACTTGAAGTTAGTACCTTGGTCAGTTTGAATCACTTTAGGTAGACCAAACAGGGAGAAAAACTTCACAAGTGACTTCGAAATGACTGGAGCAGTGATCTTACGCAAGGGAATCGCTTCCGGGAACCTAGTGGAAGCACACATGACCGTTAGAAGGAACTGATTGCCAGCTTTAGTTTTTGGTAAAGGTCCAACACAATCCACAATCACTCTTTCAAACGGCTCACCCATTACTGGAATGGGTTTGAGAGGAGCAGCGTGAATTACTTGGTTCGGCTTGTCAACAACTTGGTACACATGACAAGTTTGGCAATAACGAACAACATCAGACTTGAGGCCTGGCCAAAAGAAATGTTCTAAAACTCTGTCATAAGTTTTTGTTAACCCCCATGTGTCCTGATCAGGGATGATCATGAGCCAACGACAGCACTTGAGAACGATAAGCTGTAGGCACAACAACCTGATAAGTTGCATCCAAGTTCATATCCTCACTGCCATCGCCAATCCAGCGACGCATCAACAGGCCATCCTTAAGAATGTAGGCCATCTTTTTCGACGTTCTCAGCCACGGCCTGGCTGAGAGCAGAGGGAACACATTTCTTAAGAGTTTTATCACCTTGCTGGGCTACAACAAACTCTTCCTGAGTGGCCGGCAGTTTTACAAGCTCTGAACAGGAGACCAATGATCCAGCACCAGCAGATTGGATCACCTCTGGCTGTCTTTCCGACTCAGACGGGACATCAGGAAACTGCACTGTAGCCAGAAAAGAATCAGACAAGTCATGACCATACTTTGAGTGGGCCCTTGTAACCACACAAGCAAGAAAGATCTCTGGAAGTACTTGAGTTGGTTTTTCAGCATCATAACTCAAATCAGGAGTGTCTAGTACTTCCGGGACTGGCACAACCTTGTCCCCAGCTAAGTCATTACTTAAAATGAAATCCACTCCTTTGATGGGCAAGTCAGGGAGGACAGCAACTTTAAAGAACCCTTTTACTAAAGGTGACTGAATATAAACATTGTACAATGGCGCAGCTACCAGAGTCATACCAACACCTTGAACAACTGCACTTCAGTGACATGATGACTCAGGGTTTAAATGCAAGATGCCCTCTCTAATAATGGACTGGGAGCCTCCTGTGTCTCTCAATACATGTACTGGCAGCTGAACAAAGCCCTGCGAAATGAAGGGTTTGAAACAGGGATCAGGTTCAGATGCTTCTTGTGAGTGTTCAACGTTTGGGAGTGACACCTCTTTAATGAGACCCATGCCTTTTGGCGGTGGAAAGCCTTGTGAAAACTGCTGTTTCCGCTTTAAGAAATGACAATCTGAAATAACATGACCTTTCTTATAGCAGTAGAAACACTCAGGAGGTGACGGTGGTCCTTCGGATTTTTCGAAATA
Organism: Cottoperca gobio; assembly: GCF_900634415.1. Classification (NCBI taxonomy): domain Eukaryota; kingdom Metazoa; phylum Chordata; class Actinopteri; order Perciformes; family Bovichtidae; genus Cottoperca; species Cottoperca gobio. The sequence continues at coordinate 17,030,765 of NC_041371.1, forward strand.
GGGGTGTGATACTGAAGTTCCATCTGGGCGCGAAGAGGAAGCAAAAACATTTTTATGAATGAGAACAAACTCATCAGCCAGGACAGCTGCTTTTTACTAACATCAAACCTGTGTGCGTGAGGGACTGGGAGAGAAGGTGAGGACTCCCTAAATGTCTGCGACAATTGCTGATCCGCAGAGATTCTCAAAGCCTCTACTTCAAGCTGCTTTAACTTGATTTCAGCCTCAATCTCTAATTTACGAATCTGCAGTTT